>NC_061118.1:68328863-68628863 GCF_002878395.1 Capsicum annuum | reverse complement strand
TCAAATACATAAATAAATATACATTTAAAGAGATGTATCGATAATTTGTAATATAGCCCAGACCACTCAAGAAATCATTTCAACAATAATGATGATAACAATCATAAATCTCGGTTCACTCAAGGAACCAAATATAACCAGTCAACAAGTAAACCTGTTTTTCTCAAGGGTCCATCACACACACCAATACCTTATATACATATTCTAAGGGTCTAATGGTCGCCACTAGCCATAACACGGTAGGGACAAGCTTTAGTCCATGTATAAAAAATTCCAAAAATCAAGTACCTGCCAACCTTATATCACCCAATCCCATGAAGATATACAAATAATGATACATCCCATAATAATCAGTATAAATCTCATAAAAATGTCCAAATATCGATACATCCCACAACCGTAAATCTAAATATTGTGAAGATTTTCAAATATTGATATATCCATAATAATAAATATGAATTTTGTGAAGATGTCTAAATACCAGTACATAACATAATAATTGACAAATATTACAATAATCACAACCACACTGGAAATAACAACCTCACTTGTATATTCAACAAACTTTTAATATAACCTCATTGCATGTAATTAACACTTAAAATATCATTCAATCATTAAATTTATTTGAACATGCATTATAACAAGTATACAAAGAAATGATTATCATGCACATATAAATCAAGTTGGGTTTTAAACTATGTTAGAACCTCAACTGTATTCTATATATCGATTTAGGGCTTAATAAGGACTTGCAAGGTCTAAGGTACATATCCATATGGTTCATGCCCTAGTATATCCAACCTTTTATTTTAACACCAAAATTTTGTTCTAGGTTGCCATTCCTCTGATTACTACCATAGATTCTTTGGAATCTACCAAATACATACCACCTCTAACCTTGGCTTTCATTAGATTCTAACATAATTTTCTTGGTACAATACTATTACATGAATTCATGAGTGATCAACATCAATAACAATACACATTAATTCCAATCATATACTCAATATCACATGTAATAATAATTTTTATTCAAATAATAAAAAATTACCATTTTATCCACCCCAACACCCTACCCACAAGCCTAAACATGAAATATTCCCTCAATCTATATAATGCCTATATTTTCTAACCAAGGTCTAAACTACTCCATTAAAAATAGCCTAACTAGATGCCAAGAAGCTGTTACAGAGATATAAACGTGATCTTCTGACTCCCTGCTAGTGATTTTAAAAAATTTGTGAGAAAATCATGGATTTTACCGTATTCATATATTTTCCCCTCCCCATTGCTCCAAGGTTGTGAGACAATTCTAGGGGTTTTTAGAAGCCTCCCTCATATTATTTACAACTAAAAGCAAGAAGGAAGATTGATAAAATAAAGGACTAATTTCTATCATCAGCGCCCTGCTATAGCAACTGGTAGTCTGCTACCACATCGCTACTATAGTGAGAAAATTTTGGCTATAGTAGAATGACGTCAGATCGTCCCAAAATTTAAATTTTAAAATTTTCATCGAAGTCCATTCGTACTAGTTCAAGACCATATTTGTCCAAAATCCCCGTACCCTATGCCCATAGATGAGGTGCCTTAATTAATGGCGAAATAGGTCATTACAATAGATACTAATTTACCTTTATTCATCCCCATATTCATCCCCAAATGATTATGGTAGAAAAGGAAGGAATGAATCTCACTTGGACATTAATTCCCCCTCAATGATTATGTGAATACAACACTTACCTAGATCACTGAATCCCTTACAGCTAACCTACTAAATTTTGAGTCGCGCTTTATTTCTACTCCACTCCCTCAAGAAATTTTCATACATATGAGTCGCACGAGATTACTTAGAGAAAAATATTTTTTGAGTACCTAAGATATCCAGAGCCTCGCCAATTTACCCAAGGGAAAAGAAATTAACAATAGTTCAAAAGGGTGAGAAATGGGTTTCACGCCTATTTCTCATTCTCTTCACTCCAAAACTCTCTTTTCCTCCTCGATCACTTTGCTCTTGATATTAGAAATAAGGTAATGATTATTAAACTTTGGCTCGTTACTTATGTACTGACATTTTCACATAATTTATGCTAAAAACATCAAAATAGAAAAGGTCTTGGGGTTGGTTTTGAATTTAAAATTATGGCTTTATTTGAAACAATTATCGAAGTATGGTTACTTCTCTTATATGTATGACATTTCTATAGTGTTCTAGGTATAAGAATTATGGGATTCGTGGATAAATGGGGCTTAAAATACTAAGGATTCTGAAGGGTTGTTCTTAATTTTATTTGATGAGTAATAGTCCTAGAATACTTCCCCTATACTGATTTGGGGTTAGAATGCAAAAAATGGAAATTTTCTGTAAGGTACTCTATTGACACTCCCCTCAAAACTCAAGGATGATAAAGGCTGCTATAACATACACATCCCACTATAGCAGTTCTGTGGTAGCAGGATATAACCTGTAATAGTGGGAGGCTGTAGACAATTGCCTCTTAGCCAATTCCCAAGGTTGGCCTTTTTTGGAATTTTGATTTCTTTGATACTGCTATGTGTTCTAACTTACTTGCTTATGATATTTTGCAAATTTACTACTATAATATCTGAAGACCAATAAGACCCTCTCTCCACTTTCATGTGATTTCTTGATGAGAACTGTTAGGAAAGATTCTAAGACTGTCAAAGGATAGAAATTTTCTATAAGACCAGGTTCATGATAAAATAGGTACAATTGGCTTTAGGAGTTTGAATAGATTCCAACCGTGGAGGCCCCACCAATTGGGGTCTCAAGCTTGTTTAGGGAGTTTTATGGCATACTTTTATTATACTTTGAGGGAATAGATATCCCCGTGGATGTTGCTACTATAAAAGAGGTACTCAAGGTGTTGAATGTCTCCAATATAAGGTATATGGATAAGTCCTAGAAGATAGATAAAAAGTGGCCGAGGGATACATTAATTGCCAAAAAGGATAGAAATCGGGTAAATTAGCCCACTACTGAGGGGGTTAGGAGCACCTGCTTCACTGCAAATGCTCAAAAGTAGATAAAACCGGTGGCCCAAAAGAATCATCCATCAATCAACACTTTCAAAGTGACTTACCCTCAAGATCTAATGGTAGACTATTCCATGTGAGGGATAAAACTTAATGTGGGGGACTAGATAGTGATAGAGTGAAAGAACTACCGGGAAAACAAAAAGATCCCCTACATTCTTGAACTAGTTTATGAGTTGTGTAGGTGCATCGACATACCCAAAGAGGATGCTAACAAAGATGTAGAGATAGACATACCCTTCCATCCCCTCAAGGTGAAGTTGGTCTCATCCAAGAGAAAAAAGAAAAAGAAGGTGGCCAAGGCTGAGAGTAGCTGATCCACATAGAAGAATAATGACATTGATGATGATGCTCCGCCCTCCTAGCCCCAGGTTTCAGTAGTTTCTTGGAGGACATAGTTTCCGTAAGGAGGTATATAAAGCTTTCCCACCTACCTCCACAAGGTATACCCCCTGCCAACTCTAAAACTCCACTTTCCACTACTCAAACTATGCATCTCTCCATTAAATTACATAATTCTAAAATAGAAATTGGGAATTGAATTCATTATAAGATCTTTTATCCTTTTTAGAAGTTGGTATATTGCCACTCAAAGTCAAACCGAGATGCATCAACACTGCTTTCTAAGAGTAGTATGTCTACCTATTTTACCATAAAGGCTTGTCTTGAACTCATAATAACCTATGAATAATCAACCATCGAGATTGAGTAAGTAATTTTAGTTCAGTAATGATTTAAATAGATTAATAATAATAAAAAGTGGTTCAAGTTGGAATTGGGGGTTGAAGGTTCATTATTTTAGATTTAAGTTTATAGTCTTAGTTTTTTTATTTAACGTGCTTTCCGCGAATTGAACTCTTGTAGCTAAACAGTTCTATATTCAGTTAAGGAATATGAAAAGAAGAAGAGGAATCTCCATTAGGACCTCATGCTTGCATGGATGTGGAAGACTATAAAGGTTATGTTCAAGTGCGCTGTCCCTGACAAAAAGATTCCTTAGCTGGAGTCAGAGTATGTGCGTGAGCTCTTCTTCCTAAGTAACATAAAATAAGAAGGCCCACATCCCACAACCTATGGTGATTATATGGCATCTAGCTAGGTCCCTAATGTATGCCAACTTAGTACCCCCCTTTTATTATAATGATACTTGATGGGGTTTTTTTGTCATTTGGGACATATACAAAGAATAATACCTTCCTTTTTCTTTTTATTTATCCGCACATGGAAGTTATTTTTAAAACTAATAGTAGATGCATGCTTTATACCTTGTTACATGAGATTTCTATTGATCACCTGATATCACATAGATTAAAATAAGGAATTATATAGGTTAGGATTAAAAAGTAATATAGGGAAAACTAGGGTAAGGATTCTGCTCATCTAGCTATAGCGGCTAGTATATTGCTACCATGACACTGCTATAATGGGCTTGTATTGTAGGACAATTCCTGTTATAACGGCTCTAAAGTAGTAGTCCAAAAATTTTAAGTTTCTCCACAATTCCCTTCTATCTCATTCCCTTCACAATATTAATGATTGAAACTGATCCATGATCTAATTTAAAATCCCAAGATCAAACCCAATAATTCAAATAAAACATTACAGTTTAACATACAATACTTTAAGTCACAATTAAGAAAGACAAAAAGGATTTGTTTCCGTACAACATTCTCGCTATCATGCAATATTTCATGGTATTTATTCACATACCAACCACTCAAAGCAATAATATCACAATCATATACTATTTCATTTACCACTTCAATGATAGCACCGTGCTTAGCATTAGCATCCAGTTTTTCCACTTAAACTACATAGCAAAAATTTCATAGCCACCAAACACATAAACAAGTTATGACCACTTCACAATTCACATAATTCACTGTCATTCAAGTAATCACAATTCATATAAGTATCAATCCAAAGGTTTTATTCTATAAATAAGCCATTTCATTATTTTTTCACTTGATTCATAGACAGCCTGCTACAAGCCTTAGTACCCCAAAGATTCTAACTCTAGGAAATTGGCTATGCTTTAGAGATAAAAAGGAGTTTTTCAATCCACCATAATGAGCTTAGCAATGGAGAGGACTATTTTAGTGATGTACATAGAGATCAATCACGGTAGAGTATTACCCATTTGGATAGTTGGCAATTAGAGTCACTTTTGAGCCCATTTTGAAATAAATAGACCATGGCTATAAATAGACATAATTTTGCTTATTCTTTCTTACATAATTTTTGATAAAAAATAGACGTGAAAGTGTTCAAAGCTTGTTGAAAGCTTTTGGTGAACATTTTCTCAAAACGTTGGTTACGAGTGGATTAATTTTCCTCGAGGTCATCATAGGAGCAAGGTTCTTGTTGTAGGATTATCGTTTGAGGGTTATTGGTTTAATATATCTTTAGCTTGCTTTCATTTTGTAATGCCCCGAGACTACACCCTGGGTGTCATACGGTGCCGATGACCCCAAGGGACCACAAGCTAACCCATGACTGGTACCTACTGTGAGCAATGAATAATAATCATGAAAACATATGCCAAAGTAAAACGGAAAATGCCATAAGGTTCATAAACTGAGACAATATTGAATACATCTGTAGAATAACTGCTAACTAATAGTGTCTGAAAGCCTCTAACATTTGAAATAAATGAGTTGATGGGACAAGTCCCAACTAACTCACAACTGTTGTCTGAAAGTAACTAAAAAGCATAAATACTGTAAATAACAAAATGTCTAAATAAGTGTCATGCCCTCGATAGATGAGGACTCACTACGATAGCCGCGGTTGATCAATTGCATCTGACTAAGTACAATCAGGAACCCGAGCGTCCGAACCTATAATATGAGATATTATAGTGCAAAAAAAAAGTATGCGTCAGTACTTTGAATGTACTGGTATGCTAGGTGAGGTTAGGCTGATATGCATGGGTTCACGTGCATGAGAATAATAACGAAATATCATAAAATAATTGAATGAGAGTATATGCAAGACTGGGAATACTATAAGTACTGAATATGCAATACCAAGCATATATCGTCTGTCTGAATTAGTCTGAAGTTGAAGTACTGAGTTTCTGATAACTGAATAACTGATAACTGTAAGTCATGATTGTTTAGAACTGAACTGAGTTCTTTACTAAATACTGAATACTAGATGCTGATTACTAAAATTGTAACTGTGAAAGTTATCATCTAACCGACATACCCCGATTATGAACTGATTTGGGGTCCAACCTGCCTATTTAGAAGGGTGTTAGCACCATACCACGGGTTACTAACAGGAGATGGGTCGGCCCTAATCTGGCAGGAAGACTCATGAGATGTATATGGTTACATCAACCCTAGTCTGGCAGGAAGATGATTTACCATATGGTGGCTACATAGTTCTGTAACGCAGGGACTACTACTAAGGGTCAAACCCTCTGATGACAGGAATGCCCCCATCCTTGGGTTTGCTTGGTGCTAAATCCTACTCCTAATTGAATCGACACTGAACTGATCACTAGACTGTACTAGGCTTGATTAAACTCACACTGATTCTATTGAATGAACATATGCTATTGTTCGGGATGCTATGGAATCCTTCTATTTTGGATGGAGACTAGAAAACAGTTAAATTTTGGGTATCAATACCCCCAGGAATCGATAGCATAGATAATGAAATCATATCTCAACTCTAAAAGCATCACACATAGGTTATCATGCATAATTCCTTCACATAGACATTTTGTCAAACACATAGGATACATAAGTCTTGTACATAAGAATGAGCTATAAATGAATTTCATGACTACCACATTCAACACCAAAATTCAAAGATTAAACATGGGGGTTACATAATCCAACATGCATTCTAGTTAATTCATATGAAACTCAAATTATTCTTAACTTGAAATCCATACAATATCACATACATGAACATAGTTCTATTCAAGAATGTAAATCATAATCTAAGTTCTTGAAAAAGGATTCTTGAATTCCAAGGGTGGAAGGAACCCAAGGATGAACACCTAAACATACCTTGATTAACGAATTGTTGGAAGTTATTGAGGGATTTCTTGTGAATTCAATTTGAATGATGATGGGGTTAGGCTTTGTTCTTGAAAGAAAATGCTTTTGATTTTGAGAAAATTGTGCTAAATGAGGCAACAATGCTGTTTTGGGACCTAAATCCCGTGTTAAAGTGAGGGGAAAAGACTGGAATACCTCTCTGGACTCGGGATTAAATTATCTGAAAAATGCCTAGTGACACGATAGGCAACACACCGCGTCGATGGTATCGATGCAATTACCAATACGTCGCATCGATAGTGATGATGTGATACCCAATGCGATTCATCCTGATCATGTTGGGTTGCTGTTTTGGTCATCAAAATGTGACTCAAACAATGTCCAAAAATTCCAAAACTCTCCCGAGATGACCTATAGATAATCTGATCATGAATCAATTTAAAAATCAATAATCTAAGACCAAAAAGATCGTAAATGATGCCATTAAAATATCGAGGCAAAAATGAGACTAAGTATGATACAAGAACAACAAGGAAGACACAAAAACATACACCAAATCAGTCAACAATCTTAAGGATCCGAGGACCAAGATGGAGACCACTCTCGAATTTGCTAACAACAACAAGAATTAGTGGTGTCTTTGGCACCAAAATAGCAACCCAAACTAATGTTAACAACAATTTATGAAGAGTAAAATGAACAATAACAATGTGAAGAACAACAACACATACACAGCTTCACAATAACAACATAGAATCAGTTACAAGATTACAATAAGACAAAGATAGAAAGATAGACAAATTGATGGTATAATATTAACAACCAAAGAGCTTATTACACTCTTGGACCTTTAATACCACACACAACATAAACCTATCTCTTACGTGACCTTAAGGGAATGGGATCCCCAAGCAATCAACGTCTCAAACTAGCTACCAACACAAGTGATATCCACACTTGTTTACAAGGAATCCACCTTGCAAGACTCTCTCTATAGAGCTCTCAAAATATATCATCAAAGTTATGAGAAAATGACCTAATATGTTCTATTTATAGACTAAGTTATAACTTATTATAAAATGAATAATATGCCCTTAATGAGCCATGGAAAAGGGGTGGCCTTGGAATGTCTATATGGGCGGCTTTGGAGTGTTGGGACTTGTTCTCTACAATTTAAAGCTTGTTCCATTAGTTGGGCATCCACCCTAGTACGAGTTCTTTACGTATTGGTCCACAATCACAATTATACTCGTATCAAAGTGTCAACACTTAGCTAAAATTTTCTAAGTTTGGGACCTCTTTTTGAATGCTATAAAGGACTGAAATGGGTTAAGACTTTACGGGGTCTTACAATATCTCCCCTTTGGGAACATTCATCCTCGAATGAGACTGATTAAGCTGAGAGGCACTGAGGTACTAAAACTATACTAATATACGTAGCTGAAACATAACTGAATCTTGAGGCATGGCACATGACTGAACTGACCCATGAATGCATGAATGATATGTGAATGATATGCAAATGAAACTAAGCATGAAATAGAGTAAATCTAAGAAAGATTGTTACCTTAGGCTAAACTTGAGTTTGTGGAGAAGAGGTGAGGGTACTTGGTTCATATGTCTACTTCTGCTTCCCAAGTGGCTCCCTCAACGGAATTATTCCACCAAAGAACTTTGACCAAGGGAACTTCTTTGTTCCTTAATCTGCAAGTCTGACAATCAAGGATTTTAACTGGGACTTCTTCGTAAGAGAGGCTATTCTGAACATCTACACTCTCTATGGGGATTACAACTGTTGGGTCACCTATGCACTCCTTTAGCAAGGAGACATGAAACACTGGGTGCACTAATGCTAAGTCTGAAGGAAACTCAAGCTTATAAGCCACCTTTAAAAAATAACTCATAATTCTGAAAGGGCCAACATATCGGGGACTAAGCAAGCTTCCCCTTCTTACTAAACCTCTTCATTTCCTTCATGGGAGAGATTTTTAGACATACGAAATCACCAATCTCAAACTCAAGATCTTTCCTCCTCATATTTGTATGAGATTTCTGTCGGCTCAGGGCTTCCTTAAGCCTCTCCCTAATCAACTGTACTTTCTCTAAAGAATCAAACACCAAGTCAGGCCCCACTACCGTGACCTCACCTACTTCAAACCAACCAATAGGATATCTACATCTTTGGGAGATATACATCTTCTCCCATAAAGAGCCACAAATGGAGCCATCTAAATACTGAAATAATAGTTGTTATTATACGTGAATTCAATCAAAGGTAAGTAGTCATCCCAACCTCCCTTAAAGTCAATGACACACGCTCTCAACATATCTTCTAAAGTCTAAATGGTCCTTTCTTCTTGACCATCTATCTGAGGGTGGAAGGCTGTACTGAGATGGACTTGGGTACCAAGACCTTTCTGGAAAGCTTTCTAAAAGTGAGAGGTGAACTGCGTACCTCTATCTAAAATGATGGAAAACCAGACAATATGTAACCTAACCAACTCTCTCATATGGAGCCTAGCATAGTCCTCAGTTGAATAGGAAGTATAGATTGGCAAGAAATGGGTAGACTTGGTCATCTTATCAACAATAACCCAAATCAAATCGTGCTGATGACGAGTACGAGGCAAACCATAACGAAGTCCATATTTACTTCTTCCCGTATCGATGTGGGAATACTGAACTCCTGCATGGACCCACTAGGCTTTTGATGCTCAATCTTAACCTACTGACAAAGGGAGTACTTAGCCATAAACTCTTTAATATCCCTCTTCATCCAACTCCACCAATAGACTTCTCATAAATCGTGGTACATCTTAATAGCCCCTGGATGAATAGAGTACCACACACCATTCGCTTAATCAAGAATTCACTGTCTCACGTTATCTGCACATGGAACACATAGCCTACCCTGGCAACGCAATACACCATATCCCCTTGGGAGAAAGCCTCTAATTTTTGGTCTTTAACTCTTTGACTGAATCTTTTAGCTTAAATAAACTGGGATCTCTGGCCTGCTTTTCTTTCACCTCAAAAACTAAACAAGACTCTGAACTATTATTCACCCAAACACTTTCCGCTGCCGAATCAACCAAACGAACACCTAGTCTGGCAAACTGATGAACTTTCTAAACTAATTTTTTTTACCATCCTCAACGTGATCAACACTACCCATGGACAACCTACTGAGGGCATCTGCCACTACATTGGCCTTTTTTGAATGATACAAAACCCTCATGTCATAATCTTTTAACAACTTTAACCACCTTCTCTGATGCAAGTTCAGGTCTTTCTGTGAAAACACATTCTATAAGATTTTATGGTCTGTGAATACATCAACATGTACCCCATACAAATAGTGCCTCCAAATCTTTAAGGTAAACACAACAGCTCCTAATTCAAGATCATGGATGGGATAATTATTTTAATGGAACTTAAGATGTCTAGATGCGTAGGCTATAACCTTACCTCTCAGCATCAAAACATACCCCAAACCAACTCTGGAAGCATCAAAGTACATAAAAAATCCATCTGAACTATCGAGCAAAGTCAAAACTAGGGCTGTAGTGAGTCAAGTCTTTAACTCCTGAAAACTCTTCTCACAAGAATCTGACCACTGGAATTTAAGTTTCTTCTGAGTCAATCTGGACATGGGGAATGCAATTGACAAAAATCCTTTAACAAACCATCGGTAATAGCTAGCCAAACCCAAGAAACTCCTGATATCTGATGGAGAGATAGGTCTGGGCCAGTTTCTCACTACTTCGATCTTTTGAGGATCAACTCTAATGCCATCACCGGAAATAATATGGCCAATAAAAGCTATTGATCTTACCTAAAATTCACACTTACTAAATTTAGCGAACAACTAATGGGCTCTGAAAGTTTATAATACTATTCTGAGATGCTCTGCATGATCATTTTCATTGCGGGAGTAAACAAGAATATCATTGATGAAGACTATTATGAACATGTCCAAGTACTACTTGAACACGTGATTTATCAAGTCCATGAAAGCTATTGGGGCATTGGTAAGACCAAATGACATGACTAGAAACTCAAAGTGACCATACCGGGTTATGAAATCTGTTTTCAAAATGTCAGATTCTCTGACTCTGAGTTGATGATAGCCGGATCTGAGGTCTATCTTAGAAAAGTAACTGACACCCTGAAGTTGGTCAAACAAGTCATTGATTCTAGGAAGTGGGTATTTATTCTTGATGGTGACTTTGTTCAATTGACGATAGTCTATACATATTCTAAGAGACCCATTTTTCTTTCGCATGAATAAAATTGGTGCACCCCAAGGAGATACACTGGGCCTGATGAACCCTTTGTCTAAGAGATATTTCAACTCTACAAGTTTAGTTGGAGCCATTCTGTATGGAAGAATAGAGATAGGATGAGTATCAGGAAGAAGGTCTATTCTAAAGTCAATTTTCCTTTCGAGTGGAGCCCCAGGGAGATCTTTGGGAAACATATTTGGAAATTCACTTGTGACTGGTACTAACATAAGACTAAGAGTTTTAGAACTCGAGTTTTTGACTCACACAAGATGATAAATACATACCCTTGGATATTATTTTTCTCACTCTAAGGTATGAAATAAGTTGACCCTTAAGTGTTGTGGTACTACCCCTCCATTCGAGGACTGATTCATTCGGGAACTGAAAATAAACAACTCTATTTCTATAATCAACTGAAGCATAGCATGAATGGAGCAAATCCATTTCGAGAATGACGTCAAAATCTGTCATCTCTAGCTCTATCAGGTTTGCTAAAGTAATTTTTTGATACACCATAATTAGACAATTCTTGTTCTTGTATACCCACCGGGCTATAATAGACTTAAATACTGGGGTAAAGACTGAGAAAGGCTCTGTTAGGATTTTGGGACTGACTCTAAAGTTAACGCTATTTAAGGGGTTACAATAGAAAGAGAAACTCCAGGGTCTAACAAAGCATAAACATATAAATGAAAGACTTGCAACATACTAGTAACTATATCAGGAGAACTCTACAAATCCTGTCAAGACTAAAGTATATGTAGCCTATTTGGGCACTGCCCACTGGTGGCACTGGAAGAGGCACCTTGCTGATACGGGCGACTGAACTGAACTGGAGGACGGTTATGTTGACTTTGGGAACCCACTTAAAGACATTCTCTTATCCTATGGCCTGGCTTACTATACCCTAAACACATATCGCTACCATCCCTACAGGCACCCTGATGATTTCTATCATATTTCTGGCAAAGAGGATTTGTTCGAGCACCATTCACACTACCCTGAGATTTAGAGCCTGGCCCCTATCCTTATTATTATTCCTGAATTTAGGCATCAGCGGACTAGTCAAAGACGAAGCTGGGATTGAATATTTTAGGAGAAACTGAGGACGGTTACCACATTCTGACTTTGGCTGAGCAAAACTAAAGCTACCTGTTTTAGTCCTCTTATTTTCTATCTTTCTCCTTAGTCTTCTATTCCTCAATGTACCGAGCATGGACCATCAACCTAGCCAAGTCAATCTCCTTAATCAGCATTACGGTCCTACATTCCTTGACCACACTATTAGATACCCCAGATATGAGCTTACTCATCTTAGACCTATTATCAGCTACCATATGAGGAGCATACCCAACTTCATATTGATGAACTCTAACACCTTAGACTCCCTCAACTCCAATAGAAAGAACCTATCTAAAAAGGCAGTAGCAAACTCCCCCATTCTATAGTCCCTGCCTCTGCGCCCCTATCTACCTTCTATTGCTTAAACTATGTATGAGCTATATCTCGCAACTAATAGGTAACTAATTCAATACTCTCACTAGTGGTTACCCCCATAATGTCTTTTATATTATGCACCATTCAATGAATTCCTGTAGATCCTCTTCAGACTAAGACCCTAAAAATGAAAGAGGGTTCATTCGGGTAAAGTCCTAAATTCTAGTTGCAGCAGTATTGGCCATTGGTTGGCCTGAATAGTAGATGGTCGTATATTCTGAGCTTCTACAGAATGGGCTAGAGTGGTGAAAGATGCTCTGAATTCTGCGTGAGAAACATGCTCATTTAGGGGATCTTCCTGAACGAGCAGAGGTGCTGGCTAGTTCCCAGTTCTTCTTCCGTTGGTCTTTTTGGGAGGCAAGTTCTGTAAATGGAAGGAAAATTTGAATTAGATAGAGATTTTAACTTGAGATCATGCTCATTCGCACGATATGAATACTGAAAAAAGGAAACTTTTCTTAAAAACACCTAATAGCCTCTTATCCATGAGTATGTCATTCTACACACCCATGCACAAGACTCTACTTGATGCAACTTTCAGACTCTCTAGGACTCTTTAGAATATTAGGCTCTGATACC
The DNA here is from genome assembly GCF_002878395.1 of Capsicum annuum. Lineage (NCBI taxonomy): Eukaryota > Viridiplantae > Streptophyta > Magnoliopsida > Solanales > Solanaceae > Capsicum > Capsicum annuum. The sequence continues at coordinate 68,615,425 of NC_061118.1, read as the reverse complement.
AAGTTTGTAATGCCCTAAGACTACACCCTGGGCATTACATGGTGCCTACGACCCCAAGGGACCATAAGCTAATACATGACTGGTACCTGCTGTAAGCACTGATAATAATTATGAAAATATATGTAGAAGTAAAATTGAAATAACATAAGGTTCATAAATCAAGACGATACTGAATACATTCATAGAATATCCGCTAACTAATAGTTTCTGAAAGCCTCTAACTTCTAAAATAAATGAGTTGATGGGATAGGCCCCAACTAACTCACAACTGTTGTCTAAAAGTAACTGAAAATCTAAAATACTACGAATACCAAAATAATTAAACAAGTATCATGCCCTCGATGGATGAGTACTCACTACTGTAGCTGCGACTGATCAACTAAATCTGACTAAGTACGGTCCAGAACCTAAGCGTCTGAACCTATGATATTAGACATCATAGCGTAAAGAAAGAGTATGCGTCAATACTTTGAATGTACTGGTATGCTAGGTGAGGTTAGGCTTATATGCATGGGTTCACGTACATGAGAATAATAATGAAATATCATGAAATAATTGAATGAGAGTAGATACAAGATAGGGAATACTGTAAGTACTGAATATGTATTACCAAGAATATATCGTCTATCTGAATTAGTCTGAAGCTGAAGTAATGAGTTTCTGATAACTGAATAACTGATAATTGTAAGTCATAATCATGTAGAACTAAACTGAGTACTGAATACTAGAAGCTAATTACTGAATATTGAAATTGTAATAGTGGGAATTATTATCTAATCGACATACCCCAATTATGAACTTATTTGAGGTCCAACCTATAACCCCAGTTAGAAGGGTGTTAGCATCGTGCCACGGGTTACTAACAGGAGCTGGGTCAACCCTAAACGGGTAGGAAGACTCATGAGATGTTTATGGTCACATCAACTCTAGTTTGACAGGAAGACAATTTACCCTACATTGGCTACGTATTTTTGTAATGCAGGGACTGCTACTAAGGTTTAAACCTTCTACTGATAGGAATACCCCCATCCTTGGGTTCTCTCGATGCTAAATCCTACTCCTAACTGAATCAACACTGAACTGATCAATAGACTGTACTAGGGTTGACTGAACTCATACTGATTCTGTTGATTGACCGTATACTACTGTTTGGATACTACAGAATCCTTCTACTTTGACTGAAGACTATTCAACAGCTAAATTTAAGGTATTCAATACCTCTAGGACTTGATAGCATAGATAATGAAATCATATCTCAACTCTAAAAGTATCACACATAGGTTATCATGCATAATTCCTTCACATAGACATTTTGTCAAACACCTAGGATACATAAATCTTGTACATGAGAATGAGTAATATATGTATATCATGACCATAACATTCAACACCAAAATTCAAATATTAAACATGGGGGTTACATAATTCAACATGAATTCTAGTTAATTCACATGAAACTCAAATTATTCTTGACTTGAAATCCATACAATATCACATACATGAACATAGTTCCATTCAAGAATGTAAATCATAATCTAAGTTCTTGAAAAAGGATTCTTGAAGTCCAAGGGTGGAAGGAACCCAAGGATGAAAACCTAAATATACCTTGATTGATGAATTATTGGACGTTATTGAGGGATTTCTTGTGAATTCAACTTGAATGATGAAGGAGCTAGGATTTGTTCTTGAAAATAAATGCTTTTAATTTGGAGAGAATTGTGATAAATGAGGAAACAATACTATTTTGGAACCTAAATCTCGTGTTAAAGTGAGTGGAAAAGACTGGAATATCCCTCTCGACTTAGGATTAAATGATCTGAAAAATGTCCAGTGATGTGATAGATGATGCTCCACGTCGATGGTATCGATGTGATTACCGATGCATCACATCGATGGTGATGACATGATAGCAAACATGATTCATTCTAGTCGTGTCGGCTTGCTGTTTTGGTCATTCAAATGTGACTCAAACGATGTCTGAAAATTTCAAAACTCATCTGAGATGACCTATAGATAACCCTGATCATGAATCAATATAAAAATCAATAATCTATGGTTGGAAAGATTATAAATGATGCCACTGAATTATCGAGGCCAAAAATGAGACTAAGTGTCAATATTTAGCTGAAATTTTCTAAGTTCGGGACCTCTTTTCGCATGCTATAAAGGACTGAAATGGGTTAGGACTTTATGGGGTCTTACACGCTTCCTCTTATTGTGTCTATCTATTATCATTTTCTTACTTATCCTTCAATTTCCATACTTTATTTTTGTTTCTACATTTTGTATCGTTTCATTTGGTGTCATAGCCGCATTTTAGATTCATTTCTGTGAATTTAGTCTTTGTTTATTATAAAAAATATTTTTTCCTATTTTTTTTAGTTTTGATTTTTATGTATTCTTGAGTTTTCTATACTAGATTTGTGTTCTCTAGTATAAATCTAGTTTGAATATAAGATTTGAGCTTAATCAGAGTTGATATAAATCGCATGAGGCCTAAAAATGTTTGGGTCTTGTTAGAAGGTCAAAAGGAGCTCGTTTGATCAAAGGTCAATTTTTGAATATTTATGTGTTCTTCATGATCTCATTATTTTATTGAAGAAGAACTTTCAAAAGGTGTGATTTGATCCAAAAAAGGAAGGGTAAAAATAAGGTGTACTTGTTTGTGCTAAAGAAATATTTCAAAAGAGGAAAAAGACAAAGGAAAGAAGTACAAAAAGGACCCACAAAAGCACAACTTTCGGAGGCTTCAAGTATTTGTTGGAGGCCATGTATGCCCGCATATGCTCTAGAATCTCACCACATGCATCGACATATCAAAAGGGCATGTCACCATCAGACTTTCTGTCTAGGATTTGCAAATCCATATGCATGAGTATCTTACCATATGCGCCTAGATTTCACCCAAGAACAAATCAACCTTTTCACGCTTTAATTTTCTCAGGTTCCAACACTCTAGTTTCAGTTCTTTGATTCCTAATCGCCTTTCTTGATTCTTAAAACTAATTTATAACTAGTAATTATTCTTACATGGTTGTCGATCAGTTCTTGAGTCATTTTCTTTTGTGTTTTTCCTAGTTTTAATTTCCTAGTTTTCTTCTTTGATTCAAGTCCTTTAGTTTTAATTGAGTCATGTCACGATTTTTGAGTCATGATGACACCTAGTTTATCCCACAAATAGGTAAGTCGAACCATAGTATGGAGATATAAGAATGGGATAATTTGTTAGAAAATGACAAAAATGTCAGAAATATGCAAGTAAAAGACTCACAGCCACAAATCATGAAGTAATAGTATTAATAATAATACGGAAGATAAATAAGATAGCAATAACATCCCATGACTAGTAGAGTTGGTACAAGAACCACCAAACCAAAAAAGTATGAGTTTTATAATAGAAAAATATAGATCAGTCTCGAGAAATGAAAGACTAAACAAAAGTATAAGGAGAAAAGGTCAACTTTGTCTTTGAGAGCTCACCCTGTCTATGAACTCTAATCAACACGATTGTAGCGTCAGTGACGTCCACTAGTTCTTGAATTTGCACCCAAAAAGTACAAAAATATAGTATAAGTACCAAGGCCATGGGTACTCAGTAAGTATCATCGATCGACTGAGCTAAATGATAATATAAGTACAATAAAAATGCAAGGTAAATAAGCTAAGTCAAGGTAAAAACAAAAATCATGAATAATTCTTCAAATCCTATAAATAAATAAATAATCCAAAATTATAACAGAAAGAACACATAACTATCACAACAACATTGCTCCCCATAATCCAGTAAGTGTGGAAAAAGTAAATAACCTAATTCAGGGCTCCATAAGCCCAGAGGGTGCAACTCAAGAGAATAAGTAACTAGAATTATATTTATTAACCACGTCTCGGAGCCTATCACGATCTGATTTACGAGTCATAATGAAACCTACTTTATCCCGTCAGTAGGTAAGCCGAACCATAACTCGGAGCTAAATGCAATGAGTTAACTTGGTGGAAAATGCCCCAAAAAGGGCAAAATAGACAATACAAGTCAAAAATAAGCAAGACAATGGAAATAGTCTAAAAAGGTAGCCATAACACAGAAAACCATCCCACGACATGGTAGAGCCAGTACAAGAGCTATTATAAGTACAACCCAAGTTCTATAATCTTCAATACAATCTGTTCTCGAAACTAAATACTAGACATAGATAGATAGAAGGAAATGACACAACCCTGACTCCAAGATCTCACTCTATCTCTGGAACCCAACGTAGCACGATCCTCAAATCAATGGAAATAAATAGTACTCGGATTTGCACCAAAACGGTACAAAAGTGTAGTATGAGTACCAAAACTATGGGTACTTAGTAGGTATCATCGGCAGACTAGGCTAAATCATTGTATAAATACGATAAAATGCAAGATAACATAACTAAGTCAAGAAAATGGCAAACCTGTACATAACTCCAACATCGTTGTACACAGTGAAATAGTAATTATAACTACTAGATTGGCCCCTATAGGCCAATAAGCACGGAAAAGTAAATAACCTAACACAGGCTCCCATAAGCCTGAAGGGTACAAGCAAGTAAAGCATGAACCGAACCACCGTCATTTATAACATTTATTATACGACTGGAATCCATCCATCTCATGCCACACTATAACAGTTTCCTATTTTCGAACTTGAACCAAAATACATAATATCCATATTGTTGACACCTAATTTTTGCCCTCCATGACTAAGTTTAATTTTGAGTTTCTTTGATTTTAAATAAAATCACAACATTTGTTTTATTCAAATAAAAAAATTTCAAAATATTTTCTAGGTAATTTTATCATTTTAAGTAGCAATTATATATTCTCGTATTTGTATATACGAGATTGTATTATTTTAGTACTTAAATAATTAATTTATTAAAATTTTGATTTTAATCAAGAGTTATCCTGAAATTAATTCAAATGGGTAAAATATGATTTAAATATAATCTATTTTGAGAAATAATTTATTTGAAAAAATATATGTTTGATTTTGTTAAACCAAAAAACTCTGAATTAAGGCTGTTTATAATTCGTACTTAATTTTGAGTCAATTTAGTTGATTCATTCAATTTGGCTATAATTGAAATCAATAGGACCATAAATGCAATACAATTATCCGATTGATTTTCAATTTGACCAGAATTTAAATAAAATTGACTAAATAGGGATTACGTTTTAAATAACTAAAAGCCTTTAAACCCACCCATTCCACCAAACCCTTAACAAAAACCCACCAGCCAACTCCTCAGCTGATCCACCCCAACCTACTTCTGCGCCGACCAAGCCCAAACCTTATCAACCCTTTTACCCGTATAGTCTCAACGATAAAACACCAGTGTACCACTTCAAGCAATCAACAACTTCAATTGCGACATTAACAACTTCAATCGAGTAAATAAATATCAACAAACAGTGATTTCAACCCATCAAAACCCTATATTGACAACTATACCAACAACTCGCAAACTCCAACCGGACATCAACGAACCCACACGTTAATCGACCCGTATCCGCAACAATAGTTGAGCCAATAACGACACCTACCAACTAACGTTCAATTTGTACGAATCCATCTCATCTAACCTTATCTATTCTTGAATTTAAAATTTTCCTATCAAAATATCGAAATTATCCTAAACAAACCCTCTCAAACATCAAATATTGTTGAAGAAATGTGGGTTTTGGGTTCGATATAAACCCTCCCTAGTTCATTGTTCAAAAGGGGGTTTTTTCTAAAAGAGAAAAGAGCTAAGAATTTTCTTTACTCAACTAGGATTTTGGACTTATTCCCCAGCCTTAGAGTGATGAGAATTCTAGCTCAAGTTTCAATTTTTTTTATTTTTTTTTACAGTTTTTGAGTCAAAGAAAATGGTGAAGTCTTCGTTGATTCATCGTCCCGATTCGCTGCCCAAAAAAGGTAAACACACCCTTTTTTAGTTTTATACATCTTCTTCTTCATCCTATTTTCTTCTTCGTATTATTTATTTGCGTGTTAATGGTGGGACAATGTGCTATAGAAAGCCTCGAAGGACATAGGATTTTCATGATTCTGTTGAGCTAATTCCGGCCATAGCGTACGATTCATGGTTTAGCTGAAGTTGACAACTTTTGAACCTTGGAACGACTGAAACAAAATTTGGGAATTGCATGTTTTACCTTTGGCTATTGTATTTGATGTCTTATTAAGTTAAACTGCCCTAAATGTGTATGTACGTTGATTTCATGGACTTTTTTTGATCTGTCTTACAATGTGGCTTTAGAACTAAAGCTTGATGTATCAAATATATATTAAGAACGATAATCAGTACTCTTCAAAGAATATATCTGTTAGCTGAAATTTATAGTTTGTTTAGTGGGTAATCTTTATGTCTTCTCCTTTAATGATCATGAACGCATTTTCTTGAATTTATGGCCAACAATCATTTGACGTAGTTGGTAACTTGATAACAATCATGGGAATAGATATGTTTGGATGTTAATACACTTTCAAAAAAGAGGTCCTCCTTTTTTTATTACACTGAATATGTTTAATATGGTTAATGTCTATTCTATGGGAATGAATAAATGTCTAGTAAGTTGATCATTTTAGTGTCAGCTTATTTGTTCTTCCCTTATTTTCCTTAATTTTGCTTCTTAATAACTTTAAAAAAATGTTTGTGAAATGTCAACTTTCTTCAAGTGATTGATTTGCTGATTGAGGGTTTTTGTGTGAGTGTAAAAATACTTCTTTATCAAACTATCGATCCAGATTATTGTAAAAGGTCCTTTGGTTGGCTTAATAATTTGCTTAGTTTAGTCCCCTCCCCCTTATTATGTGTTTAATTATAATAGTACTTATGTTTTATGCGTGAAATACTAATGTGTTCGAAAATGTAAAGTCTAGAGTGAACATGGTAGCCTATACTATGTCTTGATTTGACTTCATGCTAGTTTCGGTTTCCTTGAGTAATGAATTTGTATTCACTTGGTATATGATATCTTTTGTTTAGTTGTAGACGTTTGGATATATGGATTATACAATTAGAGATGAATTGGTATTTACTTTGTGTATAATAGCTTTTTTTTAGTTGTGGATGTTTGGATATGTGGTCTATGCAATTATTATGTGCAGTAGCCTACCTTTTGGGACTAGCGTAAGTTTGTGTTCTAATCCTTTATCTTATTTTATATGCATGAATCACCCTTGTTCGAGTCCACTTTGACTCGTGTCTTGCATTCCGTCGGGCCAATAAGGACCAATAGCACCGAGTAAACTTCTACAAATCCGAAATGGATGAAACTCATGAAGAAACAGGGCTGAGATAAACTGATATACGATGAAAAATTGAAGATATACACTGGAAAAACAAAGCTATACACCAATATGTGGTATACACGAAGAACGAAGGTTAACATACAGGTTTTATACACTGATATACAGTATATATACAGAAAAATGCAGCAAATGAAGATTGGTATACAATGGTATACAGTTGGTATACAAAGCTGAAATTGGACCAAGGTCCATTTAAATTGGCCCAATACTTGGGAAAATGTAGAAGTATAAATAAATGGACCATAAAGGTGTCCTATCTCATCTTTATTCCTTTATTTTCTTGTATTGACTTGATTAGTTATAGTGAAAATTATCCTAAATATACCTATTAGATTATTCATTGCAACATATAATACTATTTTTATGTAATTATTGAATTGTATTTTTAATTGCAAGTTATAGCAATTTTGATAAAATATTATTATTATTTTTAAAATTTTTAAACCGTGTAACTTTTTTGTCTTCAATTATCTCCTAAACAAATGCAAAGGATATTTCTTAAAGGAGTAAAATGCGTATAGAAAATTACAATCAGTAATTGAACACATTTCCCACTTCTTACCGAAATATTGAGATTATTTCTCCCTTTTTACTCTTATCTATAAGTAATATCTTAAAGAGTTGGAAAAAGAAGATAATATATTAAAGATTATGTTCTCTTCAAGTTCAATTTAGAAATAATTATGAAGATTTTTTCCACATATCAAATAAAAAATATTTAAGTCCAATAAAAAACGTAAATCAAGAAACATATAAAAAGTAATATAGAAAATATACAATTGAAAAGTTTGTGCATAAATTTTTTAAAATTAAAAACAACCAAAAAATCAATAAACTTATTAAATTCATACATAAAAATACACGGTTAAAATTACTTTTCTTCCAACAAGATGATTATGATATCACCACAAAAAGAAAAACAACAAAAAAGTTGATTTTTTACAGAAGAAATATAGTTGAATTTTTTTTTCAAAAAATCTATTTGAGATTTAAAAAAAAAAATAGAAATTAACAAACATATAAAATGCACATATAATATATCCATGTCAATATTTTTTTCAACATATCAGTAAACAAAAATATAAGATGAAAAATATATAGAATTCAAATCTATACTAAATTTATATACAAATATACTTTTTTAAAATGTTTTTCATAAATTATTTTACATTTCGCCATAATTAGAAATATACATACATACATATGTTTGCATATGATTTACTCATATTCATACAAAATTAAATTTTGTTATTTTAAAAAAATAAAAGTACATGTGACGTCTTATTTTATTCCATCTTGAATTATAATTGAATGAAAATTCACTTTATATGCTGACAAAACTTAATTTATATTTTATTGATATGAACTAGTGTCAGTTTCAATCTAAATAGGCTTTTTCCGTATTTTTATGAACGTTGAAATCCACTAATAACGAATAATGCTACCATCTTTCATATTGAAGAAAGGATCAATTGTTTTACTTTTCAACATTTATATTTCAAACATAATTTATTTTAAAAAAATATTTATTAATATAGAAAATCTATTTCTAAAATAATAGAAGAAGTACGAATGAGGTCCTACTCCAATGTGGGTACCGGACACCGGATGGGAAACCAAAAAAAAAATAGAAGTACGAAATAAAATTATAATGAGAACATGAAATCTTTGATTATATACATTGGATTTTGCTTTTGGTTATATATATATATAGAGAGAGATATCTACGGAAGAAAATTCAGTGAAAAAAAGAGAGAGAATATGTATTTGTGAGAAAGAATCATGAATTTATGCAACAACCTAGGAGAAAATAAAGGATATAAATATAGAAGTATCGTGTGTTTTTTTCTTCAGTTTTACTGTATTTATTTTTTTGTTGTGTAATGCAATTTAAAGAGTATTGTTATAACTTGTAATAATTAATTTAATGTTGTACATACAGGGTTTTTTCCCTTAGTTATTTGTAATTTAATTTAGCCTAGATGAATCCTTGGGGAGTAGGTTTATATTAAAACTATCTCATTTTATTTTGATTATTAAATAGTTTGGTTCCTCTCTTTTAGGCAAACTTAAGCTTGAAGAATAACTTGAGGATCCACTTATATCCTTTCATAGTTATTACCGACTCAAAACCTACACTTAAGAAGTTGAGTTAATGATACAATATCGACAAGGAAGACACTAACACACACCAAAACAGTCCATGATTTGAAGAACCGAGGACCCCTTTTGGTGACCCCTCTCGGATTCACTACACAATAACAATACAAGCACGATAACAACAAGATTCTAAGGTATTCAACACCTATAATCAGCGAGCCAAAAACTAAGATTACAACACAATAACAAGAACAAAAATGACACAACAAGGTCTTGGGTTTGGACACCTAAAATCGAGAATGAACACAACAACAATAATAAGATAGAATGATAGATAACTTGACACACAATGCACAAACACTATGAACCAAAGTGTATATTGAACACTAAGACCCAAGAATTCATACAAATAACATCAAGTTCTTACGGTGACCTCAAGGGAACGAAATCTCCAAGCAACCAACGTTTCAAAACAAGCAACCAACACAAGTGGTTCCACACTTGTCACAAGTGATATCCACACTTGTATGAACACTCTCAAAGAGCTCTCAAAATATCATCCAAGTTATGACAAAATGACCTAACATGTTCTATTTATAGCCCAGGTTTCAACTTAATACAAAATGACTAGAATGCCTTTAATGAGCCAAGATAAAAGGAAGGCCTTACAGTGTGCATATTGGATGACTTTGGAGTGTTGGGACTTGTTCTCTATACTTCAAATCTTGTTCCATTGGTTGGGCAACCACCCGAGCTCGAGTCTTTACGTATTGGTCCACAATTACGATCGTACTTGTATCATCATCCCCTTCTTGAAAAAGGATTCGACCTCAAATCCAAACCTTGCAAAACAATTGGAAGGATAAGAAAACACAAGTTGCTCAAGGTATGAGGGTTAGGATTAGTGTAATCAATCATAGCATCTTGCCAAGGTGGCTCAAACTTCATATACACCCAAACATCCCTCTTACCCGAATACTCTCCCAAGAAAGAGTCAACTAGTCTATCCATATAAATGTGACAAGAAACAAGGAACAAGAGTTGCTCATCAAGTGGAAAACATAGACTCTTCTTGAAACAACAAAGAGGCTTGAAAGCTGAGATAGGAATGCCATAAATTCCATGCGCATTCAAGTCATTCCAAAAGACATCCTCATCACCATACTTCAAATGATCACCGGGATCAAATGGGTGGATTTTCCATGGACATGGGTTTAGGATGAATTTTCTTTTCCCAATACTACCACTAGTACAATAATATATCCCATCTATTCTAGCATTGTCTACACAAAATCAACTAGAGGATCATCCATAGTCATTCGGCCAACATGTTCAACCTCACCATTTTCACACACAAGTTGGTCTTTATGACTTTTATAAGACAATGTACTATCACTTGCCACAATGGCATCAACACTAGATGGATCAACTAGTGTATCCACAATCAAAAGTTGTATATTATCATCACCAAATGGAGGAACATTTGGCTCACTTAAAGACAAACTACCATTCACACTTAGTTGGTTACTAGCCTCATTGACTAGAGTGCAAGAGTTAGTTTGATTACCTTGTAGCTCATGTGTAGCATGTCCACTCACAAGAACTTGATTAGGAAGGCTTGGATTCTCTATCAAGTTATTCAATTCCTTGCAAAGAGAGCTTTCCGTCCCCTCCATTCTTCCTTCCACTCGATCCATTAGTTTTTCCATTCTCTCCATTCGAGTACTAAGGTCATGTTTTATACCCATTATGGCATCCATCAAATTATTCATGGTCACCTTTTCCAATGCCATAGTACCTAACATGAGAAATTCTAAAACAAAAACACAAAAAATAACAAACTAGTTAATGTTAGAAAAGAAAACATCCTTACAAGCTCTCAAGATCTCACACTTTGAAATGCCTCTCAATTGGCCTCACAAGTGTTGGTAACTCGTTTATACTCCAAGGAGATTAATTGGTACCACTGGGAGCTCGAGGTCGGAATAAATTCTCTTTTGAAACAACTCAAAGAAAATACGTACGGGCTTGAACCAAGAAATTACAACAAATTTCAAAAAGATAAAAGCACACAAAGAAACATAGACATGTATAAACGGACCCAAAAACTAATTTACAACCTAGTAGACAGTTACTAGGTTGTTAATTAGCAATAGAATTAACAAATTGCAACTAAGAAACAAATATTAGAAACTAAGAAATCAAAAATTTGAGCCTAAATTTGTCGTGTGAACAGTAAAACATGACGTGGAAACCACATATTGGTTGCGATCTTAACAAATTTTATTTTTCAAAATTGGAAGTCTTGAACAATTTGTGATTTGGAATTGGTGGTAATTGATTTAGGAGGGAAACAAGTCTTGAAATCCTATTGTCAAGTTCAAAAGTGGAAGACTTGATTTTTTTGTACCATCCCCCTTAAAACAAGGAAAGTTATTGGGAAGTGATTGACTAGTTGGTGGGTGATGGTAAGTCTTTCAAGACTAACAAGCTTTCACCTTTTTCTCTTCAACTTTATAGATCTAGTATTCACTTTATTTTAACAAGTCTTGAAAGGGATGAAGAACATGAAGAACAACTTCAACAATCACCAATAACACAACAATCACAACAACCAATTCCAATAATAACAATGCCAACAAATCACGGCCAAGTGCACCAAGATGACAACACAACCGGCTAAGGCTTTAAGTTCACAACAACACTTCAACAAATGCAAGCTCAAATTTAGATATTGACTCAAGAGTGTTAGTGATGAAGAAAACTAACACTTGAAACACCAAGACAAACAAAATAACTCCTAGATATAATGTTCAAGTCTCGGCCAAACACAACAAAATTTCGGCCAAGATCCAAACTCAAGAATACTACTGTTTTTTTGTATTTTCAAGTAAGATAGCCCAAGATTGATCTTGTGGGAACAAAATAAAGTCATGCTTTGATACCAAATGATACAAGATCGACAAGGAAGACACTAACACACACCAAAACAGTCTATGATTTGAAGAACAGAGGACCCCTTTTGTTGACCCTTCTCGGATTCACTACACAATAACAATACAAGAACGATAACAATAAGATTCTAAGGTGTTCAACACCTATAATCAGCGAGCCACAAACTAAGATTACAATAATATAACAAGAACAAAAATGACACAACAAGGTCTCGGGTTTGGATACCCAAAATCGAGAATGAACACAACAACAATAATAAGATAGAATGATAGATAACTTGACACACAATGCACAAAAACTATGAACCAAAGTGTATATTGAACACTAAGACCCAAGAATTCATACAAATAACATCAAGTTCTTACGGTGACCTCAAGGGAACGGAATCCCCAAGCAACTAATGTTTCAAAATAAGCAACCAACACAAGTGATTCCACACTTGTTACAAGTGATATCCACACTCAGAGAGCTCTCAAAATATCATCTAAGTTATGACAAAATGACCTAACATGTTCTATTTATAGCCTAGGTTTCAACTTAATACAAAATGACTAGAATACCCTTAATGAGACAAGACAAAAGGGAGGCCTTGGGGTGTGCATATTGGATGACTTTGGAGTGTTGGGACTTGTTCTCTACACTTCAAAGCTTGTTCCATTGGTTGGGCAACCACATGAGCTCGAGTCTTTACGTATTGGTCCAATATCACGATAGTACTTGTACCAGTTAATTATTTAGTCTAAAGTCTTAGTCTCGATAAAATTATTAAAGTTAGAATTATTTGAAACTTTGATGTTTAGTTTATTTTATTACTTAGAATAAATTAAACGGATTGGTATCAAATAAATTCTATTTATTTGAAATAAGATTTTCAAATGAATTCAAGATTCTCTTAATAAGATTTTTTCAAGTAACTTAATTTTTTTTTCAAAATTAACCAAATACGTTTAATCCTCCAGGAATTATATTTTGTGGATTTTCAAAAGTGCGTAACACCTTCTTTCGAATTTACTTGAACCCTTACTTAGACTTTGGTTATTTTTAAAAGATTTTCTTTCAAAATTATCTTTATAAATAATTTCTTAATTTTTCTAAAATTAAGTGATGACTCTAAGTTATTTTTCAAGCAAAATCAAATAAACCTCTTGATTTTTTTTGCCATAAAGTTATGAAACGTTTTGACTAATTTCAAAAATGGATCGTAACAGAATGACGACTTCACTGGGGATTCATATAGGTTCTAACCATAAGAATTTTGTATTAATTGTTACTTTTGTAATTTGGTGTTTAAATTTTTGCAATTATGAATTGTTGCATTCATGGCATACTTCCATATTTTATTATTAAATTGTTTTAGATTTCGCGGATGTCGCGGCCTCTATTGATCATTGTCTCTTGGGTTTGAGGGTTTTATTTTGTAGTATTTTTAATTGTAATCTAGAGAAAACTTTCATTAGAAAGGTATTCAAAAATCTCAAGAAGTTCAAGATCGAAGGACTCCCGAGGAGATTTAGTTTAGATTTGCTCCCCTACGTGGGACTAATATCATTTATTTCCCTTTTTTCTTATCTTGCATTCTCATTTGATTTATCCATTAAATCGGTAATATATTGTGGGGGTAATGGAACGTCTTACAAACGATATGTATATTCTTCAAACGCTAGACTTACCTTTGGCTTGAAATGTCCTATGTATGTTAAGATGCATGAAATTATCTATGTGTTAAAGTGTTTCTTTATTTTGCTTTTGTCCATGTTTGTTTAATTTGTGTGTTTAAATAACATATATATTACTTTGATCAATTATTACAATTCATGAACTAACATTTTCACCTTTTGAGTATTTTTCTTTCCTTTTAGAGAGAGGCTGATTTATCTTGGTAATCAAACTTGCCCGTTTCACAAAGACTAAAAGCAAAGTAATTATTGGCATCATCAGTCAAGAAGAAGAATGAAGTTTCTCAAAGACGCACTTTTGGCCTATCGTTTACTTATAGTAGCACTTTATTTTCTTGTATCAAACATTATGGCTTGATTTCCTTGTAAAAGCATTTTTTAAAGTTTACGAACTACGTCTGACCTAAATTCTCAAGAATGGGATATATAGGCGGCCTATGTCAGCTTCGGTCAACCCCGTTAGAAAATTAATCTTTTCATTCTATGTTGAAACTATGTTTGATAGAATTTCTACCTCAATAGAATATGTGGGCACCACTCTGGCCAGATCACATCCCCTATAAGATTTTCATAGAAACTAGGGCAATTTTTTAAGAGGATCTCAAAATTTTTTCAAGAGGATCTTTTTCCAAGTTATGTGAAGATAACATTTAAACTGGGGTAGAATTTTTTAGAAGATCTCAAAAATTCAACACTAGGAATGTCATAAGTTATAAAAAAGTTTAAGAGTCACTATGTTATAGACTGGAGTAAAATTTTGAGAAAGATTCTAAAAAATTCCACAAAAACCGCTCTTCAAGATTGCAAAATCAATGATCAACAAGGAGCATCAGGAGAGCGAGGCAATACCAACACAATCAGTTTCTCAAAACAAAGAATTTTTCATTGGATGCAGGAAAAGTGGTCATAATATTGAGAACGTTAAGCATGACAAAGGGGATTACCTGACCCATCGTTCCTTCCTATGATAATCCAGACAACTTTTCTTCTTTATTTTTCTATTAATTTATATTTCTATTACTCCATTATGATCCCTAAAACTTTTTCTAATTTTGTAGAGAAATGATCGGATATAATGATTATGATATGGAGATATTGTCCAAACCACTATTATCACGAGTCAAATAATTTTATCTTTAAAACTCTATCTTCTGTTACACTTCTATCTTAGTTACAACAAATGGTTATTTTATTAATGAGTTTTGTTGAGTTATGCAGGTGGAGTTATGCAAGAATACCCCTAAGAAATAATACAGAGTATCATCGGAAAGTTGAGGATTCAATCTAGAAGCTCGGGACATGCACAAGTCCTTTGAAGGATTCCTGATACAAAGGATGAAGCTCAGTAAATCAACTTCTATTTTTCTTATTATTAAGGTTTTCTACCCTCTAAGAAACTTATTGGATTGTCATCCCATTTTAGGTGACACATCTTACTATATTTGGTCATCCACCTCTTTAAGAGGACATACCGAATCGTCACTTATTTGAGGTGACGCATCTTATTATATTTGGGTCATCCATCCTTTCAAAAGGACACAATGGCTATATTTTGGTTTTCCATCCTTTAAGAGGATGCATTAGATCATCACTTTATTTGAGACATATTATTATGTTATGAATTGTCACTTTTTTCAGCGTGACATAGTATCATGTTACAAATTGTCACCACCTTCATAGTGACACCTTATTATGTTATTGATTGTCACCTCTTTTAGCATGATATATTATTATGTTATGAATTGTCACCTCCTTCAGCGTGACATATTTTATGTTATGGATCGTCACCTTCTTCAGAGTGACATATGATTATGTTATGGACCATCACATCTTTTAGAGTGACATATTATTATGTTATGGACCATCACCTCCTTTAGAGTAACATATTATTATGTTATAGACCGTCACCTCCTTTAGTGCGGCATATTAAAGCAAGGTTCACACATTTTCCTTACATTGTATTTGCTACTAATAAATAGAGTGCAGGTGATTAATGGGCACGTTGGACCATCACTCTATTCAAAATGGCATATTACATTCAAAATAGGTCATCTGCCTTTTAACGAGAAACGTTGGACCATCACTCCGTTTAAAGTGGCATATTATATTAGAAATAGTTCATTCGCTTTTCAAAGAGACATGTTGGATTGTCACTCCATTCAAAGTGGCATGTTACATTCAAAATAGATTGTCCACCTTTCAATAATACACGTTGGATCGTCTCTCTGTTTAAAGTAGCACGCTACATTCAAAATAGGTCATTTGTCTTTCAATGAGACACGTTGGAGCGTCACTCTATTCAAAGTGTCATGTTACAATCAAAATAGATCATGCGTATTCCAATAAGACATGTTTGACCTTCACTACATTCAAAGTGGCATATTACATTTAAAATAGATCGTCCATCTTTTAATAAGACACGTTGGACCGTTACTCCATCCAAAGTAGCATGCTACATTAAAAATAGGTCGTCCGCCTTTAATGAGACACGTTGGACCATCACCCCATTCAAAATAGAATATTACATTCAAAATAGGTTGTTTCTCTTTCAATGAGACACGTTAGGCTGTCACTCCATTCAAAGTGGCATGTTACATTCAAAATAGGTCTTTCGCTTTTTAATGAGACATGTTGGACAATCACTCCGTTCAAAGTAGCATGTTATATTAAAAATAGGTCCTCTACCTTTCAATGAGATATGTTGGACTATCACTTCATTCAAAGTGACATGTTAAATTCAAAATGGTTGTCCGTCTTTCAATGGGACATATTAGGTCGTCACTCCATTCAAAGTGGCATGTTGCATGTTACATTCAAAATAGGTCATTCGCTTTTCAGTGAGACACGTTGGGCCATCACTCTGCTCAAAGTGGTATGTCATATTCAAACTAGGTCATCTGTCTTTCAATGAGATACGTTGGATCATCACTCTTTTTAAAGTGGTGTATTACATTCAAAATAGATCATCCGTCTTTCAATGAGACACGTTAGACCGTCACTCAGTTCAAAGTCGCATGCTGTATTCAAAATAGGTCATCCATCTTTTAATGAGACACATTGGACTATTACTCTATTCAAAGTGGTATGTTACATTCAAAATATGCCATCCGTCTTTTAATGAGACACGTTGGACCGTCACTCCGTTCAAAGTGGCATGTTACATTCAAATAGGTTGTCTGCCTTTCCATGAGACATATTAGAATATCACTCCTTTCAAAGTGATATGTTACATTCAAGATAAGTAATTCTCCTTTTACTTGTATATATTGGGTTGTCAACCCATTCAAAGTGGTATAATATTTTTAAAATAGGTTGTACAAATTGGTTCATCAACTATCTCAGCATAGCATGTTCAAATAGGTTGGCACCAATTTACGTTCTTGTGATGATACATTTACAACTAATCATTTAGTTGAGTTGTTGTTGAGAGAATCCAAAAGGATAAAATTCTCAAATCAAAACCACAGGTGTGGACGACTCCAAAAAGGACACAACATAACGTGGAGCTTTTTCTTAGCAACGAACTAGGACATAATTCGAAGAGAACTATCAAACTCTTTAGACAGGAGCCGAAGGACGAATTCTACCACCATCAAACCACACCCATTTTAGATGGTATGTCTTTGGGATATTCTGTCTTCAGTTTCACTTTCAAGATATTTCTAAACTCATGCTAGAGGTAACCTTCTCTTTAAATCCGGGTGATAATGCACTCAGAGTTTTGAAAATTATGTCTAGGTAAATTTTTGCCTATGAATGTGAAGTAACCCATATTATAAGTTAAGAGGTTACAAGCCTCTTCTCCTTAACTCAATTGATTTGTCACTTAACCTAAGCCAACGATCGTCTAAAATAAAAGACTATCTTTTCTACCGATCGAGTCAAACTACAAGTAGTCTGATTCATTGAATCAATGAGATATGTAGGTTGGGCTCCATTTTGAAAACTCGACTGCATTCTAACCTCCCCCAATCCTTTTGTTCCCTAGCTTTTCATTTTCACCAAAATTTAAAAATTGAGATAGCTTGTGAATTTTTTAAAAATTATGCTTAAAATCAACTGTTATGAACTATAAGTGGTATGAATTCTCATGCAACCTGAGAATTCATATGCAACCCGAGATATGTAGGAAACTCGATACCGGAGTTCGGACAGAGCTCCACTAAACTCAGGCAAAAATCAACATCATTTCAAGAAACAAATGTGTGGTCGGACAAAAATTAGGAACATCAAACTCCCTTTTCCCAAGGTTACTTGCATCCACCCTACTCAAAGGAGGGAGCAGTTGTTGACACCTAATTTTTTCCCTTCACGACTAAGTTTAATTTTGCATTTCTTTGGTTTTAAATAAAATTACAACTTCTATTTTATTCAAATAAAAACTTTTTAAAATACCTTTTAGGTAATTTTGTTATTTTAAGTAGCAATTATATATTCTTGCATTTGTATATATGGGATTGTATAATTTTGTTACTCTAATAATTATTTTATTGAAAATTTAATTTTAATCAAAGGTTATCCTAAAATTAATTCAAATAGGTAAAATTTTGGTTTAAATCTAATTTTTTTTTGAGAAATAATTTATTTGGACAAACAACCAAGAAGTTCTGAACTAAACCTGTTTACAATTCGTACTGAATTTTGAGTCAATTTAGTCGATTCATTCAATTTGACCATAATTGAAATTAATTGGATAATAAATACAATACAATTAGCCGATTGATTTTCTAATTGGCTAGGATTTAAATAAAATTGATTAAATAGAAATTACTTTTTAAATAACCTAAAAGCCTTTAAACCTACCCATTCCACGAAACCCCAAAAAAACTCACCAGCCCAACTCCTCAACTGATCTTCCTCAGCCCACTTTTGATCTGACTCCGTGCAAACTTTGTCAACCCCTTTACCCATATAACCTCAATGACAAAACACCGGACCACTTTAAGAAAATAACAACTTCAATCACAATATCAATAACAACTTCAACTGACCAAATAAACATCAACAAACAACGATTTCAGCCCAATAAAACCCAATATTGACAACCATAACAACAACCCGCAAACTCCGACCCGACATCTAAAAACCCACTTGTGAATCAACCCATATCCATAACAACAGTTCAACCAATAACGACACCTACCAACCAATGTTCAATTCGTACGAATTAGTATTAATCCAACCTTATCTATTCTTGAATTTGATATTTTCTTTTCAAAATCCCAAAATTATGCTAAAAAAACCCTCTCCCACATCGAATATTGTTGAAGAAATTGGGAATTTTGGGTTCTACGTAAACCCTCCCAACTTAACGATTCAAAAGGCTTTTTTTTGGAAGGAGAAAAGATCTAAGAATTTTCTTTATTCGGCTAAAATTTTGGACTTCATTCCCCAACCTTAGAGTAGTGAGAATTCTACCTCAAGTTTTAATTTCTTTTTTTCCTTTTTACTATTTTTGAGTCAAAAAAAGTAGTGAAGTCTTCGGCGATTTGTCGTCTCGGTTCGCTGCCTCGGAAAAGGTAAACACACTTATTTTTTAGTTTTATGTCTCTTCTTGTTCATTCTATTTTCTTCTTCGTATTATTTGTATGCGTGTAAATGGTGGGACTATGTTCTGTAGAAAGCCTCAAAGGCCATAAGAATTAGCGTTTGATTCATAGTTTACCTGAAGTTGACAACTTAATAAGCCTTGGAATGGCTGAAACAATGTTTGGGAATTGCATGTTTTACCTTTGGATCTTGCATTTGATGTCTTGTTAAGCTAAACCTACCTAAATATGTACTTACATTAATTTCATGGGTTTCTTTTAATCTGTCTTGAAATATGGCTTTAGAACTAATGCTTGATGTATCTAAAATGTGTTAAAAATGGTAAGCAGTACTCTTAAAAGAATATATCTGCTTAGCTAAAATTTATGGTTTGTTAAGTGGATAATCTTTATGTCTTCTCCTTTAATGATCAAGAGCGCATTTCCTTGAAGTTATGGCCAACAATTATTTTGACGTAGTTGGTAACTTGATAACAATCTTGGGATAGATATGTTCTGGTGTTAATACACGTTTAAAAAGGGATCCTCCTTGTGTTAGTACACTGAATCTGTTTAATATGGTTAATGTCTATTCTATGGGAATGAATAAATGACTAGTAAGTTGATCATGTTAGTGTCAGCTTATTTGTTCTTCCATTATTTTCCTTAATATTGCTTCTTAAAGACTTTAAAAAATATATTTGTGAAATGTTAATTTTCTTCAAGTGATTGATTTGCTTATTGAGGGTTCTTGTGTGAGTGTAAAAATATTTCTTGATCGAACTATCTATCCAGATTATTGTAAAAGGTCCTTTGGTTGACTTATTATTTTGCTTAGTTTAGTCCCTCCCCCTTCTCTTATTATGTGTTTCAATGTAATAACACTTATTTTTTATGTGTGAAATACTAATGTGTTTGAAAAGGTAAAATCTATAGCCTATACTATGTCTTGATTCGACGTCATGCTAGTTACGATTTCCTTGAGTAATGAATTAGTATTCACTTGGTATATGATATCTTTTGTTTAGTTGTATACATTTGGATATATGGATTACACAATTAGTTATGAATTGTTATTTACTTGGTGTATAATAACTTTTGTTTAGTTGTGGATGTTTGGATATATGGTCTATGCAATTACTATGATAGTAGCGTACCTTTTGGGACTAGCCAAAGTTTCTGTTCTAATCATTTCTCTTATTTCATTTGCATGAATAACCATTGTTTGAGTCCACTTGGACTCATGTCTTGCATTCCGTCGGGCCAACAAGGCCCAATAACACCGAGTCAACTTCTACAAGTCTGAAATGGATGAAACTCATAAAGAAATAGGGCTGATATACGCTGATATACAGTGCAAAACTGAACATATACACTGGAAAAAAAGGTATACACTAATATGTGGTGTCCATGAAGAATGAAGGTTAATATGCAGGTTTTGTACACAGCAAATAAAGGTTGGTATACAATTAGTATAAAGTTGGTATACAAAACTGAAGTTGGACCAAGGTCCATTTAAATAGGCCCAAAACTTGGGGCAGATTTGAAAATGGGCCATAAAGGGGTCCAATCTCATCTTTATTACTTTATTTTCTTGCATTGACTCGATATTTATTTGTAATTTAATTTAATCTAGATGAATCCTCCAGGAGCAAGTTCATATTAAAACTATTTCATTTTATTTTGATTATTTAATATTTTGATTCCTCTATTTTTGGCAAACTTAAGCTCGAAGAATAACTCGAGGATCTACTTATATCCTTTCATAGTTATTATCGACTCAAAATCTATGTCTTAGAAGTTGGGTTAATTATTTAGCCTAAAGTCTTAATCCTGATAAAATTGTTAAAGTTAGAATTATTATGAAACTTTGATGGTTAGTTTATTTTATTACTTTGAATAAATTAAGCAAATTAGTATCAAATAAATTCTATTTATTTAAAATAAGATTTTCAAATGAATCCAAGATTCTCTTAAAAATATTTTTTCAAGTAACTCAAGATATTTTCAATTAACTTAAGATTTTCTTTTCAAAATTAGCCAAATAAGTCTAATCCGCTGGGAATCACCCTTTATGGATTTTTGAATGTGTGTAACACTTTCTTTTGAATTTACTTGAACCGTTATCTAGACTTAAGTTATTTTAAAAAGGTTTTCTTACAAAATTATCTTGTTAAATGGTTTCTTAATTTTTCTAAAATTAAGTGGATCTAATTTATTTTTCAAACAAAATCAAATAGACCTCTTGATTTATTTTCGCCATGAAGTTACAAATTTTTTTGACTAGTTTCAAAAATGGATCGTAACACATATATCATACTCCCTTACCAAACTTGAACCGATGCATATATCATCATGATCATAGTCAATATCTGGACTCGAACCGGTAAATATATCATAAATATTATAATCGATAGCCGAACTCAAACTAATAATTATACATCAATATCATGGCCAATATCACAGCGAATTCCCATACTCAAACCGCTATTCATATAATCAATATCATAAAAATCTTCCAAATCAAACCGGGTATATATATAGTCAATAGCATAATCATCTTCTGAACTATAATTGGGTATATACATCATTAATATCACCATCAACCTCCAGACTTGAATTGATAAATTATATAATCAATAGTTGTAACACCCCAGATTTTTGCCTTTGAAAATTTCTTGACCTTTGTTCTCACTGCCCAGGTAACGACTCGCCTAACGAGTCATAAAGACTAATTATGAGTCGTAGGACCCCAATCGTAGCCTAACCAATGTAGGTGCCTAAATTACCATTCTAATTATGACCTCTACCTTACGAGTCATAAGGTAAGGTCACGAGTCGTATGAAGGGACTCATGACCAAACCAGTTCTTGAGTACAATTAAGACCCTACGAGTCATAATGTCACATTACAAGTTGTATTGTACGATTCGTAGGGTTAATGGTAAAGAGGCCCTGAGTCACTGCCTAGACTATGAGTCCAGGAAATAACTTGAACCTAGATGTTACAAGTTGTGATGTGACCCGTAGTGACTGGGGACAGTTTTTCCTGAACGTTTTCATTAAAGGCAAATTGATCTTTTCTCCTATCTAACTTCTATCCCACGACTTAAAACACTCTTGTATCCCTATTATCATCAATTATCTTAGCATAAGCACTATTATTCTCTCTCAAATCCCCAAGGAAAGAACAACTATGGTTTCTAAGGTTTTCGCATTGATGATTTTCCTCCATAATTCTCAATACTTTCAGGCATGTATCTTTTCTCTACAAAATTGTGTTTTATTCATGGCATGCAATGTTGATATTTATATGGTTTGAAATGTTGATTTTAGAATTTGGGTTGAGGGTTTTGGATAATTATTGCTTGAATGGTGTTCCCATGATTTTATATGCATTGTTTATTCTTTATTGATGGTTTTTGAACTGATTGGGTGGATGGGCATGGTAATATAGGATGAGGGTCGTGGTATTCCCCCAAATTAATGATTTTGAATTGGAATTGGTTTATAAATTGTGCAACCTCAATTCACTTGCATAATTGGCTTTTAAATATGGTTAATCATATGGTTTGGCTTACTCTCATAAAATATTGTATTGCATAAATGCTAAATGGATCAAATGGTTTTGGAAGGCCTTGTTGGCCATGTTTTGACTTAAATATCAATTTACGGGGGTCGAGACATCCCCCTAGACTGACTTGATAAATCTTAGTTTATAGGGGTCGAGGCATTCCCCCAAATTGACTTGATAAATTATGGGGGTCGGGGAATTCCCCCAAGGTGATGAATAATTGGAATGGCATAATGATATTATCTTACAAGCATAATTGGTATGATGATACACAACTGTACATACCGTAATGGATGATTCTTGATTAATAAATGAGAATGTGCAAACCATTTAATTGGGCTTAATGGGGGGTTATGTAGCTTACCATAAAGGTGTAAGTACCAGTCATGATGAACATTGGAAACCATATTTATCGGCGTGGGGGTCTTAACGACCATGTGCATTGTTCACATTTATATATATTCATGCATCCTGGAATGACGTAGGGTTGGGGCATTTCATGGTCTTCTTTAGATATCTCTGGTTGGTACATCTAACATGCACTGGGGCTCTTTTAGTAGAGGGTGGTGAACCCATATAGCTTGGGGTGCCTAGATGATGGGATAACTACACAGTTCGAGTTAATATTTTAAATATCATGCTCAACCTTGTTCCCTATCCTGACATGTTATATAGATGCATATGATTGTGTGCATATACTTTTGAATAATTTTGGACTTACTTGATCTTGGAATTATTTAGTCCCTTCCCTAAGTTACATGCTAGCACTTACCCTACTAATCATCCTCGGATGCTGTATCCCCACGCAATGCAGGGTTTGGAGACACTTCTGTTTTTCATGTGGATTGATAGGTGATTTATGGATTGTCTGAGAGTCAACTTTAAAGTGGTGAACTTCCATTCTTCTAAAGGCCCACATTTCATGGTCTTGTCTTTATTTATGTCTTAGAATATTTCGGTGGATATATGGCTATGGTCGGGGGCATGTTCAAGCTTTGGTTGATGTTTGATTTCTTAAAGGCTTTTGTGCACAAAGTGTGGGTGGATTGTGTTGTGGATTCTTAGATCCCTCTTGATATAAATTTCTCTATCTCATTATATGTTTAGAATTTAGCTTTATCTTATTATATGTTTGGAACTCAGTTCTATCTTGTTATATGTTTGGAACTTAGCTCTATCTTATTATTTTTTTGGAATTCATCCACTGCTAGTTATTATGTTGGCTATGCTAATGAGGGTAGTCTCCAGTCCTCGATGGACTTGAGATACCCGTCACAACTAAGCCCTTATTTAGGCTGTGACAAGCTTGGTATCATAGTAGTAGGCTTAGGATCATTGGATGTCCATAAAGCTAGGTCAAGTAGAGTCATTTTTATGGGTGTGTAGCGCATCACACTTATAAGGGAGAGGCTACAAGGCATTTACGAATGTTCTCCTTTCTTGTGTTATATTTTTGAGCTATAGAGTCTAGGGCATTGAAATCTCCTCTAATTTTATTTGTTCGCATTTCAGATCATGCCTCCCCAAAGATTTGATGCTCATGGAAAATCCTTTATCCTATCCGAGGACAATGTGGATGGAACTCATTCTATTTATAGAGTACAGACCTGGTCTAGTATCCCTGCTACTGTCTGTCCACGTGGAGTTCCACTGGTCTATACCAGTCCTCCTCGAGCTTCTTAAGCTAATGATGTTTATGCCTTACCACCCCAAGAAGATGTTTCTAATGTCGAATACCATCGATCTATCATCTATTGTCCCAGTTGATGACTTTTCAGTCTCTTCATCCTGACCATGTTGGTTCTATTGCTCCATTTTCTAAGGTCACTAGTGTTGGTCAGTTTAAGAGGTTAAATCCATCAACCTTTATTAGCTCTAAGGTTGAGGAGGATCCTCAAAAGTTCATCATTGAAATAGAGAAGTTATTCAAGGTGATACATGCTAATAATATAGAGGGTGTGGAGTTTGTTGCATATCAGTTGAAAAATGCAGCATATCAGTGGTATGGGAAGTGAGAGCAATCGAGGGGTAATGATACTGAGCAGGATATGTGGGAGAAGTTTTCTGGTGCTTTCCTTGATCTTTTTTCCTTAGGAGTTGAGGGATTCTAAAGCTAAAATATTTGTGAACTTGAAGCAGGAAAGGATGATAGTAAAGGAGTATGCTTTGATATTCAAAGCAGGGTGAAAGCCAACAGAACAGTGGTGGAGATGGTAGACAGTAGGGGCAAGAAGAGGACTTGGGGAAACTTGGGTTCATATTCTATGGCTAGTGCTTTATATCCTGAGCTATCTGGTGATCATCACTTTCAGACTAACCGTGGGTTTAAAGCCCAAGGTGCCCAGTCTTAGGCTAGTGGAGCTCAGTCAGCCCAACCTCATCATCCTTGCAGATTGTATTGACAGTTGCACCATAGTTATTGTGATAAGGGGAGGAATCTGTGTATCAAATATGGCCAGCCTAGTCATATTCAGACGAACTATTCATTCAAAAATATTGCTACTTGTAACGCCCTGAAAATGGGCACCGAGGCATCACACGGTGCTTAAGGCTACAAGTATCCCCAAGCTAACACTTTTAGCCATTTTTCTACCATTCAACACTTATAATCAAAGTTATCATAATCAAAAACATCTAAACATCCTCCATAATATCATACTGCAATACGAATGAAATACGAAAAGTACCAAAATACGACATCTCTGATAAATCTGATCAATCTATCCATCTAGTCTGACAAGCCTCTACTAAACTGTATATCCATGAGCCATTGGGACAAACCCAATTAACCCCAACTCAGGAAATAAACTGAATGACTCAAAGTAAATGAGGAAATGTGAATAACTAGTCCTCGGACCATGAGGACTCACAACTGCAGAGGATGTAGATCAACGTGCTCGGATAATCACGATCAAACCTGGGAATGAGCACCTAAACCTACATTATAGGGAAAATGAAGCCCACATGCGAACATGTGGGTCAGTACCATGGAATATGTACCGAGTACATGGGGGTGCATGAAACAAACATATTTATATCCATATATATATATATATATATATATATCTAACTATCATGTCATAAGTTTTCTTTCCAAATCATGCAGGACATTTGTAAATGGCTCATAAAGCTTGAAAGAAATCTAAAATCTGAAATCATACACAATGAATGGTAAAACATGCCAATCTAAATATCATGAGCCATTACACTTAATCCAAACATCAAGAAATCTTAGTGAAATATGGAATATTGAATACATCATAAATCTCCATTTCAAATCTCTTTTAAATCAGTAAAATCAATCTAAGAATGAGGGACGACTCTTTGGGAGGTTCTTCTAACCGACATGTACACCATGTGAGAAATCATGATGTCCCACGACTTTCCCCTGTAAGGTTAGGGATGTCCTACCCTTACCATCGGTGTAGAAGAATCTCATCTCAGTAATCACCATCTCAATTTTCCACATATAGTGGAAGTCAATGTCTCAACCTATGGTGGCACGTAGTTCTGGGGTATGAAACCGTAGTAACATACCCAACTCGGTGCTAAATACTACTCCCAATACTATACTAAAAAATCTCAAGAAAAATCCACTTTAAGGGTAATATCATATTTCTTAAGTTAAATATATGATAAAATCCGTAACTCGTTTCATAAAGTGGATTTTATCTCTGTTGTGACCAAAAGGTCAAATCTTTCTATACTTCATCAAAAATAGTCTAAACATGGGTGATAGTAGCAAATAAATTCTCAAAACAACAATCTCAATGTGGATTAATGACCCTTATAGCGATACTTAATCAAAACATTTCAACATTTATGCTTTTCACAAGTATACATAATTTATACGGAAATCTAAAAATTTTCAGCTTTTAATCATAACAATAATCTCAAACTCATGGAGTTTATTTTCTAAACATTCAAAATAATCATAGTATCTTGAACAACAACATAGGATAAGATTTATCACTTCAAATTCATGATAAAACATGTAAAAATCATGTATCTTTGTAAAATAATGCAAACTTTGGGCACAAGAATTAAAGGGTGTTCTTGTTCTTAACCCCACATACCGTTATGGTAACGGATTCGTTAAAATATTGGACCCTCAATGTTGATTGTGTAACCCTAGTTGTTTTTCTCCTTTAGTGCTCTTGGATGATGAACTTAGACTGATAATAGGGTTATGATGTGTTTAGAATCTCTTAAATTCGTAAGGTTAAGTTTAAGGGTGTGTAAGGAGTGCCAAAAGACTTATTGCCCTCAAAATAACCCAAAAACGGAGTGTTTAAGTCACTTAAAACCATAAGATATGTGCCGCATATGATATCATATATATTTACATAGGCACCGCATATGATATCGCTTATATTTACATAGGCGCTGCATATGATATCGCCTATATTTACATAGGTGCCGCATATGATATCGCCTATATTTACATAGGCGCCGCATATGCTATAGCATATGCTTTCCAGTGGCCATGTGCGATGGGTTAGGCGACGCACTCTACTTCACAAAGCCATAACTCCTAGCTCGGGCGTTGGATTTTGGTGAAATTGGTATCGTTGGAAAGATAATTCGATTATCTATAATTTTTTGGGTATAAATATTCATAAATACCACATATTTATCAAGTTATACTCATTCAAAGATGACCCTTGCCAATTCAAACACTAAAACTCAATGGATTTCGAAACTCTTAGCTTGTACTACCTTAAGTGACTCATATAACCACACTTAACACATCATAAGCTCTCTTATAAATAGGGTAATCTTGGTAATTTAGGTTCCTAAATATGGTTTGCAAAATTGTGGTTTTCACATATATGAACAACTGTTCATTTTTTAGCTTAGGAAAGTGCGGGGTATTACACTACTGAAGCTAACAAGGTTACTGTTGCTACTTCTTCATCTTATGCACCAAAGGGTGACACTTTTGGAATCGACACTGGCTAGAACATCTTTATTCCCTTTCCACCTATTAAGAATCTGAGGCATATCATGATATTGTCACTGGTACATTATAACTTTTCTTTCGTGATGTATATTGTTTGCTTGATCCGGGGTCTACCCTTTCTTATATGACCCCTTATATGGTTGTTCATTCTGGTTTTCTTCCTGGGTGAATTTACTATCCCTTCCTTTTGTCTACCCCGATGGGTGATTTTATTATGACTAGAAAGGTCTATAGGGGTTGTGTGGTGTCTATCTATGGTAGGGAGACCTTAGCAGATCTGATAGAGTTGGATATGGTAAACTTTAATGTGATCTTGGAAATGGATTGGCTTCACTCATACTATGCATCTCTTGATTGTAGGACCCAACATATTAGTTTCCAATTCCCTAATAAACCGATAATAGAGTGGGAGAGGAGTTTCCTAGTTCCTAAGGGATGATTTATTTCCTATCTTAGAGCTTAGAAGCTGATTTCCCAGGGGTGTCTTTATTATCTGGTTTGGGTTAAAGATTCTAGTTCTGGGGTTCCCTTTATAGAATTTGTCTCGATTGTTAATGAGTTGCTCGAGGTACTTCTCAATGATCTTCATGGTATTCATCCTGATAGGGAAATAGATTTTGGGATAGATCTTCTATGGGATACCCATCCTATCTCTATCCCTCCATATAGAATGGCTCTGACTGAGTTGAAAGAACTTAAGGAGCAATTAAAAGATCTGCTTGTAAGGGTTTCATCCATCCTAGTATGTCCCAGTGGGGTGCTCTCATTCTTTTTATACTTAAGAAGGATGGTTCCCTTCAGATGTGTATAGATTATCAACAGCTGCATAAGGTGACGGTGAAGAATAAGTATCCTATTCCTAGAATATATGATCTCTTTGACCAGTTTTAGGGTGTTAGATGCTTTTCTAAGATTGATCTTCAGCCGACTTATCATCAGTTGAAGATTAGTGAGGTGGATATCCCTAAGACTGCCTTTTGAACTTGATATAGTCATTATGAGTTTTTGGTGATGTCATTCGGGTTGACTAATGCCCGACTGCATTTATGGATCTTATGAATTAGGTACTCAAGTAGTTTTTGGATTTATTTGTCATCATGTTTATTGATGATATCTTGGTATATTGCAAGAGTGAGAAGGATCATGCCAGTCACCCCTAAGTAGTGTTGCAGACTGTTAAGGATCAATAATTATATGCTAAATTTTTAAAGTGTGAGTTTTAGTTGGATATTGTGACCTTTCTGGGTCATATTTTTTCTAGTGAGAGATAATGGTGGATCCACAGAAAGTTGAGACGATTAAGAAGTAGCCTAGACCTACGACTCCAACTGATATTTAGAGCTTCTTGGGTTTAACCGGGTATTATAGGAGATTTTTGGAGAGCTTCTCTTATATTACTATTCTGTTGACTAAGTTAACTCAGAAAAAAATAAAGTATTTATGGTCCAATATTTGTGAGAGAAGTTTTGAGAAGTTGAAGGGCAAGTTTACTTCTACTCTGGTTTTAACTCTACTCGAGGGTACTGATGGTTTTATTATGTACTTTGATGCATCCCATGTGGGACTGAGTTATGTATTGATGCAACATGGTAAGGTTGTGGCTTATGCTTCTAGGCAAATAAAGGTTCATGAAAGAAATTATTCGATTGATGATCTAGAGTTTGCAGCCATGGTGTTTGCATTGAAGATTTGGCATCATTATTTGTATGGGGTTCATATTGATATTTATTCAGATCATAAAAGGCCGAAGTATGTGCTTACCCAGAAAGAGTTAAATCTTAGGAAAAGGAGATGTCTTGAGTTTCTCAAGGACTATGACATGAGTCTCCACTACCATCTAGGTAAGGATAATATGGTTGCTGATGCTCTGATCAGGTTGTCCATGGGTAGCTTGTCTTATGTGGATAAAAAGAAGAGGGGATTTGTGAAGGATATTTACCCATTGGATAATCTTGGAGTTTGTCTTTTGGACTCTGATGATGGAAGTATGATTGTACAAGAGGTGGTGAGGTCATCACTTGGTGCAGAAGTGAAGGAGAAAAAGGTTTTGGACCTTATCTTATACAGATTAAGGATGATGTGGCTCAGCAGAAGGTCATGGCATTTGAGATAGGAGAGATGGTATCTTAAGGTACCAAGGTAGGTAATGTGTTCTAGTTGTTGATGGGGTACGAGAAAAAAATTTGATTGAGGATCATGTGTTGAGGTATACAGTTCATCCTAGTTTGATGAATATGTATCATGACTTGAAGGAGATGTATTGGTGGAAAAATATGAAGAGAGATATGGCTAACTTCGTAGCTAAGTGTATGGTGTGTCAGTAAGTGATGGTTGAGCACATAAGGCCTGGAGGCATGTCTTGAGAGATTGAGTTACCCATGTTGAAGTGGGAGGTGATCAACATGGATTTTATTATTTTTCTTTCACAGACTAGGAACAATATGATTTGATTTGGGTCATCGTGGATAGGATGACTAAGTCTGCACACTTTTTTCTTGTGACGACTACTTACTCTGGAAAGGATTATGCTACGTTGTTTATTCAGAAAATCATCAAATTGCATGGTGCCCTAGTTTTCATTATTTCTGATTGAGGTACGCAGTTCTCTTCTCGCTTTTGGCATTCGTTTTAGCAAGGCTTGGGCACATAAGTAAGCCTTAGCACCTCTTTCCACCCTCAGATGGATGGATAAATGGAGAGGACCATTTAAACTTTAAAAGATATACTAAGAGCTTGTGTGATTGATTTTGGAGGTAGTTGGATGTATCATTTGCCTCTCATCAAGTTCGCTTACAATAATAGTTATCACTCTAGTATTGGGATGACTCCTTTTGAGGCTTCTTATGGTAGGAGGTGTAGATCTTCTATTGGGTGGTATGAGGTTAGTGAGACTAGATTGTTTGGTCCAAACTTGGTTCACCAAGCCATGGATAAGGTAAAGGTGATTCGGGATAGATTGAAGACTGCTCAGAGTCGCCAAAGGGCCTATGCAGATATAAGGCAAAGAAAGTTGGAGTTTGAGGTTCGTGACTGGGTGTTCTTGAAGGTATATTTTGTGAAGGGAGTGATGAGATTACGGAAGAAGGGGAAGCTCAGTCCTCATTATGTTGGCTTGTAATGATTTAAGGAGAGTGGGCAATGTTGTGTATGAATTGGATTTGCCTTCAATTTTAGGTTCTATTTATTCGATTTTCCATGTCTTGATGTTGAAGAAGTATGTGGGAGATCCTTCTTTGTCGTGCCTATTGAGGGTGTTGGTATTTGTGATTCCTTGTCCTAAGAGGAAGTCCTATTTGAGATTTTGGATAGGCAAGTGCGTTGTTTGAGGAATAAGGATGTGGCTTCAGTGAAAGTACTTTGGAGGAACCATAAAGTGGAAGAAGCTCAAGGGGGACTGAAGAGGACATGAAGTCTAGATATTTGTTCTTGTTCCTCGGGTTGGATAATTATGCTTAAGGTCTGGGTTTTCTTATTATTTTTGTTTTCTAACTATGTTAAAGGTTTTGTGATTTCATTCCTGTCTTACAATCATGCTAATGGATGCCTTGACTCCTTATTCAAGGATGAATAATCTTAGGGGGGAGGGGGGTAATGTAACACCCTAGATTTTTACCTCTAAAAATTTCTTGACTCTTGTGCTCACTGCCCGAGTACGACTCGCCTAACGAGTCGTAAAGACTTATTACGAGTCGTAGGAACCCAATCATAGCCAGACCAGTATAGGTGCCTAAGTTACTATTCTGATTATGACCTCTACCTTATGTTTCATAAGGTAAGTCATGATTCATTTGGAGGGACTCGTGACCAAACCAGTTGTTGGCCAATATTTGTCATGAGTACGACTAGGACCCTACGAGTCATAATGTCGCATTATGAGTCATATTATACAACTCCTAGGGTCAATAGTAAGGATTCTCTCAATCACTGCTTAGACTATGAGTCCAGGAAATGACTCGTAGCCAGAAATAACGAGTTGGGATGTGACCCCTAGCAAGTGGGGATAGTTTTTTCTACACATTCTCATTAAGGGAAAATCGGTCTTTTCTCCCTTCAAACTTTTATCCCACAACTTAAAACACTTTTTGTAGCTCTATTATCAAATTTTCACAACATAAGCACTGTTATTCTCTCTTAAATCTCCAAGGCAAGAACAACTATGGTTACTAAGGATTTGGCATCTAGAGCTCCAATTTGTGATCTCCCTCCAGAATTCTCAATACTTTTAGGCATTTATCTTTTCCATACAAATTTGTATTTTATTCATGGCATGAAATGTTGATATTCATGTGGTTTTAAATGTTACTTTTAGAATTTGGGCTGAGGGTTTTGGATGATTGTTTCTTGAATAGTGTTCCCATGATTTTATGTGCATTATTTATGTTGTATTGATGGTTCTTTAACTGATTGGGTGCATAGATATGGTAATATGGGATGAGGGGTCATAGTATTCCCCCAAACTGATGATTTTGAATTGGAATTGGTTTAAAAAATTGTGTAACCTCAATCCACTTGCATAATTGGCTTCGAAATATGGTTAGTTATATGATTTGGCTTACTCTCCTAAACTATAGCATTGCATAAATACTAAACTGATAAAATGGTGTTGGAAGGCCTTGTTGACCATGTTTTGACTTAAATTTCAGTTTATGGGGGTCGAGGCATTCCCCCAAACTGACTTGATAAATCTCAGTGTACGGGGATCGAGGCATTCCTCCAAACTGACTTGGTAAATTATGGGGGTCGAGGCATTCCCTCAAGGTGATGAATAATTGGAATGACATAATGAGATTTTCTTGCAAGCATAATTTGTATGATGATACCAATAGTATATGCCGTAATGAATGATTCTTGGTTAACAAATGGGAATGTGTACACTGTTTTAGTTACGCTTAATAGGGGGTTGTGTAGCTTACCGTAAAGGTGTAAGCCCTAGGGAGGACGAACACTAGAAACCATGTTTGCAGGCGTAGGGGTCTTGACGACCGTGTAAATAATTCACACTTATATATATTCATATATCTTGGAATAATGTAGGGTAGAGGCATTCCCCAGTCTTCTTTAGATATCTCTGGTTCATGTGGCTAACAAACAATGGGGACCTTTCAATAGGGGGAGCCGAACCCATATAGCTTGTGGGTTCCTAGATGACAGGATAGCTGCACAGTCCAGGTTAACATTTTAAATCTCATGCTAAACCTTGTTTCCTATCCCGACATGTTATATATATATATTTGATTATGTGCATATGATTTTGAAATATTTTGGACTGACTTGATCATGACCTTATTTTTTCCCTTTCCTGAGTTACATGCTATCGCTCACCCCTCTAGCCGTCCTTGGATACTGTATCCCTACGCGATGCAGGGTTCGAAGACACTTCTGCTTTTCCTTTATAGTAATAGGTGATTTCTGGATTGTCTGAGAGTCATCTTTGAAGTGGTGAGCTTTTATCCTCTGGAAGGCCCTTATTTCATGGGTTTGTCTTTATTTATGTCCTAGTCTATTTTGGTGGGTATTTGGCTATGTTCGGGTGCATATCCCGACTTTAGTTGATGTTTGGTTTCTTAGAGGCTTTTGTGGGCAAAGTGTGGGTGGATTGTGTTGTGGATTCTTAGATCCCTCTTGATATCAATTTCTCTATCTTTTTATATGTTGGGAACTCAACTTTATCTTGTTATATGTTCGGAACCCAACTCTATCTTGTTATTTGTTCAGAATTCATCCGCTTCTAGTTATTTTATTCTGGTTGGCTAGGCTAATAGGGGTGGTCTCCGGTCCTCGGTGGACTTGAGATACTCGTCACGACTAGGCCCTGGTTTGGGGCATGAAAATAGTATAGTCAATAAAATAATTAAAAAGCATCAACTCACAATATCAACCCATCATAACCATCAAGTGCCAAAATTCCTCAGTATTACCTTAATAAGCATTTCTAAGGCATATAACTTGCGTATAAGGACTTACAAGAATTAGCACGAATCTTGGCCTAAGGTTGGTCAAAGAACCCACATCTACATCCCCAAAATTCATCACAAGGAAATTTCTACCTCAGTCTAGGCTAAGGTACCTAAATCCACTTTGAGAAGTTGACTAAGCCACAATCAACCCTAAGATAGAAATTTTAACTAAGGCAAGTACAACTAAGTCGATTATGCCTAAATTATAGTTTCTGAATAGCCTAAACCATCCAACTAACCCAAGCATTTCCAATTCCACCATCAACACCTACAACCCATCCCAAATCTCACATAATATCATAAATATACTATGACATAGCTCAATATAAGAAGAGAGAAAACCTAACTTACCTGGGTGCCAAAAAAAGGTCAAAGTTTCTACTAAATCACCAATTTTATTTTCTGAGAAGCATTCGTAAGGTGCCACACTATCAAAATCAGAATCTACTCATCAATAAGAGAATGAGGATACCCACATTGCACTATTATGCTTTGGGTCCAAAATTACTCAAAATCCTATAAGGGTCCTAATTATAGAAATTGCGTTTCTGAAGCCAAGCTAACATTCCTTTATGTTCAAGGTGCAATTAACCTAAAAAATGGGTGAAATCCGAGATACATTGGTGCTAAAATCAAGTCACCAAGTTTTAGAAATTTTAGAGGAGAAAAAAGAAACCAACCATTGAAATGGGGGAATCTTACCTCAAATTTGAAAGAATAGGAGCAACCCAAGGAGATACATTAGGCCTAATTAGAACCTTACCCAGAAGATCCTGAAGCTGAATATTTATTTTTTATAGCTCAATAAGAGTCATAGGGTAGGTTTCATAGAAATAGGTTGGTCACCCATCTCAAGGTCAATAGCAAACTCTATATCACGCTCAAGAGGAAGGCTAGGTAGGTCGGTAGAAAAAAAATTAGGAAAGTCACGAACAAGAGAAACAAAGTCAAGCGATGAACTATCTATGCTAATAGTATGAACATGAGCAAGATATGATATTTCATCCTTTGCCTTTTGAGTCTCAGGACGCCACTTTACTAAGCTTTATCGTAGATCCCAATCAACTATTACCTTTTGAGTCTAAAGTTATTACATAATAGATAACCATTTTACGTAGATGATACTGATCAACCTATATCGATAGTTAATCTTTTAATTACTATTGTGATTATCTTATCTTATTCACTACTCCTTTTATTGTGTAAGTAGTGATTTGCTAGGTGGTATCTTACCATTTGCAACCGCTAAGACATCTATTAAATGAAGATAATACAATACATACAAGAATACTGGTTAAGAACAACATAGCTCTTCCCCTACTTTGTCAATATTCCAGGGTTCCTACAACCCTAACTAAGGGCTTTAGTTGCCCATAATTGTGAAACGAATAATGGGTGATCCATTGTGTTCTCTTGCCACAAGAGTTTTATTTTGAGGTGTTTCTGATCATTTGTCTAGACTTGAGGATGAAACAATGCAGAAAGTAGGGAATAGGCTTAAAATCAATGATACTTTTCCATACACGTAGATTTTGGCAGCATCGCAAGACCTAATTCCCTGGTTTTCTGACTTTACAAATTACCTCAACAACTTGATATCAACCTCGTATACCGAATATAAGATACAATCCCTAATGGTGTACGGCAAAAAGAACACTACCACACAACTAGAGGTATGCCAATCATGATTGAGGTAACGGTCTTGGCAAAGCAATTAAAGACCGCATAATAGGGGATAACCAACACATACCCAGAATCACATCAAAATACACCATATCTAACACAATAAGGTATGCTTGAGTGTAGTGTCAAACTATTTAATAGTCACCAAACATGATTTATATACTCAATCCACTACTAAAGAATCACTCACAGGGGTAGCTATATGCAAAGACATAGATAAAGGATCCAATGAAAACCCTAACCACAATGCATCATCAGCAAAAACATATGAATATACGAAGCCATGATAAAAGAAAGAAGAAGCTAGTTGATGGATTACTGAAATCATACATGTGATTACAATATCTAAAGCCTTAACCTCCAATTTACCAAAAACTGCATATAAGTGACCCTATCTCCTCCAGATAGGGTGCCTACCTAAACAATTGTCCAACCTTCCTAAGGACCTCCTCTCAAACCTTAGGGACACCTATGTAACCCTGTGTACCACCCCTAATTAGAGGCAACACTAATCTAATTGGTTGAACACTCTACATTGAAAGCTCAAACATCCCAGCCTGAGGACACTTTCTTAAAAGTGACCTACTATACCACAATCATAGCTTTCCCCAGTAACTTTACTCTATCAAGAAGGTCTAACTAACCTAGAGTGGTTACCTCAGCTTTAAGACCCTAACTGAGGACCCTTTGAAGACTGGCCACCACTAAAACTAGGTTGTCCCTAATCTAAAAATTGAGGAGTCATTTGAACGTTCCTATTAGACTAACCTTGATATTTATAAGGATGATGTTAAAGAAACCTATCCCAAAAACCTCTACCCCTAAACTTAAGTTTCTATGGTTCCCACTATAACTGCTCTACTAATACAGACTCCTATTGCTATCCTCTTAGGCCTCATGATGCATCACATTTATAGTTGTAATGCCCTGAGTTTTTAGTCCTAAAAACTTTTTAGATTTCTGAGCTTTCTTCCCTGGCAATGATTCACCTGATGAGTCATAAGGTGTTTTGACGGTTCAAGTGACCCTAGTTGTAAGGTGTCCAGTGAATAGTTTGTGAGTTTCTATCTTGGGTACGACTTGGAAACATAAGTCGTAAGGACTTGTCATGAATCATTGGGTGCAATTATAGGATGTCTAGTTTTTACCCAATTAGGTTCTGGGTTGACTACGATTGGTTCCTACGAGTCATAGGGTCCATTACGAGTAGTGTTAGCGAGTCATAGGATCATTAGTGTGTGGGGCCCCTAGAGATTGTCTTGGTTTTGACTCATGGTGATGAGTCATAAAGAGTGGCTATGAGTCACTATTGACCTATAGTCAAGGGCAACACTTTTTCAGCTTATAAATTAATGGCATTCTGGACATTTCCCCTCTAACCCAAATTGAAACCCATATCTTATATCCCCTTTAGGGTGTCATTAGCACTCAGAAATAATCTAAGTAACTTTTTAAACACTGTAAAAGGCTCTCTGATTCCCTCAAGCAAGTCAAGATAGGGTTTCATCAAGTTGGTTATCTAAGGGCTTAAGGGTTAATTTCTCTCAAAATTTCTTGGTGTTTAAGGAATGCTAATCTTCCCTGTTTGTAAAATTTTTGAAGGCATTTGTTTAACGTATTGTTGATGAGATGTTCTTATTGGTTTTGAAATAAGGGTTGAGGGTTTTTGAATGTTTTTAAATTAAACAATGTTTCTCATAGTTTATATATGATTTTCATTCGTTATTTGTGGTTTTGAATTTGTGGGTGCGTGGGTGTGGTGAATGAACTAAGAAATTATTATTTTCCCAAACTTGTGAGTCTTGAAGTGGGTATGACCCCAACCCCATAATGTGAAATTAGTTTTTAATTGTGAGAAATGTGGGAATTTGTAAAATTGAACTTGTGTTGAAATATTGCATGATATAAAGAGGTATCTGAAACACAATTGTCTAATTTAATGAACAAAGGGAGTCGGTGTTCCCCTACTTTGTATTAATGAACAAAAGGAGTTATTTTTCCCAAGTTAATGAAAATTATTTTGGCATATTATTATTACCTCGCAAGTGTAGTTGGTATGAAGATTCCAACAATATATGCCTTAATGTGGAATATAGTTCAATGAATAGGAATGTGTGATACTTTTTTTAATTGGGCTTTAATAAGGGTTGTTAAGCTAGCTCGTAAAAGTGGAGGTATGAGTGACCGATATGGAAAGACATGAGGGTCAAAGTGACTAGGGAGGTTTGAGTCCCCCTTATTACTATTACATAATTAGGGAGGTTCGAGTCCCCCGTACATCATTACATACTAGGGTGCTTAATTTACCTTAGCATATGATTGGGAGGTTTGAGTCCCTTGTAAATATATATGAAATTATTGTTCTATATGCACTAGAACCTGACCAGAGGGTGTAAGCTGGGGCCCATTTAGCTCGTGGGTACATGTTATGTCAATTGAACTATACAATCCAGGTTAAAGTTTTGAAATATATGTTAAGACTTGTTACTTATCCCGACATGTGATATATATATGTAAATGCATTGGATTATGTGCATTGGTTTGAATGATGTCAACATATTGATCATGTTATTATGTTATCCTTATCCCTGAGTTACATGCTAGCATTCACCCCACTAGCCATCTTCGAATGATGTACCCCTATACAATTTACTCTCCCTACTCAGTATTAGGATTTAGGATCAGCTCATGAGTTGAAATTGAAGTGGTGAGCTTCCATACATCGAAAGTCTACATTTTATGTTTTGTTCTCTTATGTCATAGACTATTTAGACTTGTTTTTGGCTATTGTCAGGGGAATGTCCCGATACATTAATGATATTCATCTTTGGTACTCTATTTAGAAGGCTTCAATTGAATTACTGTGGTTATTGGGCGGTATTGGTTAGTTAGTTGGCCGGTGTCATCGGTTATGTACATGCATTAAATTTTTCTTAAGCTATTGTATGCTATCTTGTTATATGTTCAAAATTCATTAACTTAGGGTATGATGTGTTTGGTTTGGTTAGGTACAGGGGGTGATCTCCGGTCCACGTGGGACTTGAGATACCCATTACATCCAGGCCTTAGTTCAGGTCGTGATAAAAATGGTATCCAAGCCTAGTTTTAGTGTCATTGGGAGTCTAACAAAGCCTTGTCAAGTAGAGTCTCGTTTATGGGTGTGTAGTGCGCCACACTTATAAGGGAGCATTTACAAGGCATTTCGGAATGTTTCCCTTTCTTGTTGTTCAACTTAAAGCTATAGATTCTATGGTCTTGAAAATCCTCTAGTTCTCCTGTGTTCATTTTTAAAATCATGCCTTCAAAAAGATTTGATGTCTATGGAAACTCCTCTATATCATATGGGGATAATATGGATGGAACTCATTTAACTCTAGGATTCAAGACCCAGTCGAGGGTCGCTGCTTCTGATTGTCATAGGGGAGCTCCACCAGTTCCCTCTATCCTTCCTCAAGCACCTCGAGCTGATGTGTCTAATGCTGAGTTTTGCCAGTTGATTCATTTTCTCACCCAATTGGTGTCCTCCTAAACTGAGCGTGTTGCTTTTGTTGCTCCATCATCTGAGGCCATTCGGGTTGGCCAATTTATGAGGTTGAGTCCTTCTGCTTTCACTGGCTCTAAATTTAAAGAAGATCCTAAAAACATTATTGATGAGATGGAAAAGATCTTTTGCGTGATGCGTGTAACTAACGTGGAGGGTGTAGACTTTGCTGCTTATTAGTTGAAGGATGTAACATACCGATGGTATGAGTAGTGGGACTAGTTGAGGGGTGATAAAG
Organism: Capsicum annuum; assembly: GCF_002878395.1. Lineage (NCBI taxonomy): Eukaryota > Viridiplantae > Streptophyta > Magnoliopsida > Solanales > Solanaceae > Capsicum > Capsicum annuum. The sequence goes on along the minus strand of NC_061118.1, from coordinate 68,575,872 downwards.
CTAAGTCTACTTTGCGGGATGATTTTTCTAGTACTTTCCTTGATGGCTTCTTTTCTCAAGAGTCGAAGGAGGCAAAGGCTGAGGAATTTATGAATTTGAAGAATGGAAGGATGTTGGTAAAGGAGTATGCCTTGAAATTTCATCAGTTATTCTGTTATGCTCCTAATTGGTTTCTAGCATGAGGGCTAGAATGAGAAAGTTTTTTTTGGGGTTGTACCATGAGTTGATCTTGGAAAGAAAGGCTTTCTTGTTAAGAAATGATATGGACATCTCTATACTTGTCGTGTATATGCAACAACTGGAGAAAGAAAATAAGAAGCAAGCAGAGATGAGTGAAAGGAACAATAAAATTTTTTTCTATTCGAATCAGGGTGGAGGTCAGTAGCAAAGTGGTAGAGATGGTAGGAAGTGGTCTAAAAATAGTGGGGAAATTTTGGTTCCTACTCTACATCTACTTCTCCCTATATGAATCCATCGGGTGACCGTCGTCCTTAGTATAATGGTGGTCTTAGAGCACTAGGAGCCCAGTCGCAGGCTAGTAGGGCTCAGCCAGCTCTGTCATATCCTTATTACAGATTTTATAGTCAAGTACATCGTAGGTTTTACAAGGAAAGAAGGAATAAGTACTTTAAATATGGTCAGACTGGTCAACTATAGAGGGATTGTATATCTAAGCTTACTTATAGGGCAAATAATATTCTTGTTGGTACTTCATCCACTTCTTCACCAAAGGATGCTACTTCTACTTTTGGCTTCGGGACTGGTCGAAACCGTCTATATGCTCTTGCCACTCGCCAAGATTCTGAGGTGCCCCTCTATGTTGGTACTGGTATGCTTAAACTCTTTTCTCATGATGTATATTGTCAACTTGAACCTGGGTCTACTCTTTCTTATGTGACCCCTTATGTGGCTATTCATTTATGTTGTGATCCTAAGAGTATTTCGGATCCTTTGTTTGGGTCCACCCCGAAGGGTAATTCTATTGTGGCTAGAAAAGTCTATAGGGGTTGTGTGATGTCGGTTCATGGTAGGGAGACCTTAGTGGATCTGATAGAGGTGGACATGTTAGACTTTGATGTAATTTTGGATTAGTTGCATTCGTGCTATGCATCTTTTGATTGTCAGACCCAAAGGGTCAGTTTCCATTTCCAAAATGAGCCAATAATCGAATGGAAAAGTAGTTCCCTAGTGCCTAAGGGAAGGTTTATTTCATATATTAGAGCCCGGAAATTGGTTTCTAAAGGGTGCCTCTTTCACTTAGTGTATGTTAAGGATTCTAGATCTGAAGGTGCTTCTTTGCAGACTGTCCCTATGGTATGTTAATTTCCTGATGATATTCCTGGTGTACCTCCAGATAGAAAAACTGATTTTGGTATTGATCTTTTTTCAAAAACTCGTCCTATTTCTATCCTTTCTTATAGGATAGCTCTAGCTGAGTTGAAGGAACTCAAGAAGCAGATAAGCGTAAGAAGGACAATACCCTTTGGATGCATATTGACTACCTCCAACTGAATAAATTGATCGTGAAGAATAAGTATCCATTTTTGAGGATTAATGATCTCTTTGATCAGTTTTACGGTGCTAAGTTCTTTTCCAAGATTAATCTTCGGTGTGGGTACCATCAGTTGAAGATTAGGAGGTGGACATCCCTAACACAACTTTTCAAGTGCAGTATGGTCATTTTGAGTTTTGGTGATGTCATTTGGTTTGACCAATGCCCCGACCACGTTTATGGATCTTATGAATTGGGTTTTTCATCAGTTCTTGGACTTGTTTGTCATTGTTTTCATCAATGATATTTTGGTGTATTCCAAAAGTGAGGTGGATCATGCCGATCGCCTTCACCTCATATTGCAGACCTTAAAAAATCAACGTTTGTATGTAAAGTTCTCTAAGTTTGAGTTTGGGTTGAAGGCTTTGACATATATAGGTCATGTTGTTTCTAGTGAAGGAATCATGGTGGATTCACAAATTGTTATGGTGGTTAAGAAATGGCATAGACCCACAACTCCATCCAAAATTTCGAGCATCTAGGGTTTAGCCAGCTATTATAGAAGGTTTATGCAGAGTTTCTCCTTTGTAGCAGCCCCATTGACTAAGTTGACTTAGAAGAGGTGAAATTCTTATGGTCTGATGCTTGTGAGGGTAGTTTTGACAAACTGTAGGGTAAGTTGACTTCGCCCCGATAAATGACCTATGGTCGTTGTGGGAAGGCTTGAAATGCACGTAAATCAAGGAAATGACCTAGAGGATCATTACAATATGCACTACTAAAAGGACTTTCATTTGCGAAAGTCAATAGATAGAAAGATCACAAAAGCTCAAAAGGATGAGGTACTGGGCATACATGCTCCGAGTATGACTTTCAAGATAACCTCTAACAACAACAACAACAACAAACCCAGTGTATTCCCACTTAGTGGGGTCTGGGGGGGGTAAGATGTACGCAGTCCATACCTCTACCTCTGATGAAGTAGAAAGGCTGTTTCCGAAAGACCCCCGGCTCTTCAAGATAACCTCTAAGAAGAGAGAATACTTCCAAGGGATTATGCCATAGATATACCTTTTTCAACTAGTTCTCTTACTTTAATTTTAAATGTCCAAAACTCAACCTCCACCACCAGCTAGTCTCCAATACAAATATAATCTTCTCTTGCCAATCTACATCGTCTATACACACCAAACCAGGTAGAAAATCTCCTTAGCCCTACCCACGCAATCTTATCACAGAAAACTCATGGAACTAAAACTGATTTACTAAAAGTCCATACGATAAATATAAGAATAAGACCATATGGAACTACCTGGGCATACACCATAGATAACCGAGGGCTATAATCTATGCCGATGCTGCAACTAGTCCGAATAATCCTTGACAAAAAATCCAAGAGTCCAAGGCACAACTACTTACCACTGAGCGATTCATTCCAGGATGTACCATCAACAGAGAAAGACATCAATTAGAATCCAACTCAAGTATACTACTCCTATTGAGTATATCGTCTGAGAATCTAAAAAAAAAACTAAAGACTTGAGGTCAAAGCTGAATGAACCAATACTATGTCCATAGGCTATCACCTGAACACCTATCAACTATAATCCATCCGAAGTTTAGAAGAATAAATAGGTAACCATGGAGTAGGATAAACCAGCCTATAGATGAAATATGAGATGAGATAAATATAAAACGAAGGCTACACTTGAGCTTAACAACTCCAAACTGAAATATCAACACCAAGGTTGAATTATTCGATCTCATATACGCAAACAAAACCTGAGGATGAGTAGGCATTCATACTTAAAATATATCATAACCTCCAAGCCATCATCTCAAGGTGGCGAAACTAAAGCCGAGCCAACAAGTCTAAAATAAGGCCAAATACCCAAATCGACCTCACTATTCAAATCAGATATATCCTTACCAAATCATGCTGGAACCAAAACCAAAACATAGCTAAAGAACAAAATCACAACGGGGGATAAATCACAGACTTAAAACACAAGAAATCAACTCTATATCTATTGGAGGGCATGAGCCACCAAAACATACTCAAGAACTCACCAAGGGCACAAACCATACTAGTAATGGCACAACTATAGCCACTCAAAGAAATCCAACTTTATCCAAAAACTAATCAACACAATACTTTATTATGACAACAAAGACTCAACTACCATATCAAGAAGCGTTCACAGGAAAGATCTCCTATCTCGAACTCTCTTAACTTTACTAAGACAAGAACCATATTAAAGTAACAATAGAGTTTCTAACTCCATAATGATAATATGATCAAAGTAATCACTGGGATACGAATCCAACAATCTTGAAAGATAAATCCACGGCTTCTCAACTTCAATATCATAACCACTATTGGCGATGAACTAGCCAAATAAGAAGAACGGACACCAAACTAGTCAACTAAAAATGGGTTTTATAGAGGGGGATAGCCAACCCCAAGAACCTTTGCAACCCATGAGGAAAGTCCAAGAATCCTAAATTCAAGAATGAGCAATATAACCAAATTTCCAACTCTAGGATCATAACAGAACCACAAAAAGTTAGCTTACTTTCAATACCATAATTCATTCACCAATCAATCTATCACAGAGAACAAAAGAGAAAAAAGACCAATCCTCATCTCTCTATAGAAGAGAAATCATCCAACCATGCTATAGTTATCTAAGCCAATGAATAAGAACCATGAGAAATGAAATTATAACTAGATAACACTAGTCTAATCATCTATCAAGAAAGAATTAATAACATCAAGAAATGGCAATAATACCAATCAACAATATGAACATTAATATAAGGAATAGGTTGTACCAAAATGAAAATCAATAACAAGTACCACTTTAGGGACACAATAAGGCTAATATGATAAAGTAAATGGGACTCAAACCCAAATGTTACACTCATAAAGAGAAAATATCAATATAGATCTACTCCATCCACAACAAAAATAAATAATCTACAAGGGTAATTATATACTCCATCCATTTAAAAAAGAATGACCTACTTTCCTTTTTCGTCTGTTTAAAAAAGAATGACCTCTTTCCTTTTTTGGCAATACTTTAATTTCAACTTTCCACATGGCATGTTTAGGACCACAAGATTAAAGGGTATTTTGGTATATTTGACATAACTTTAATTTAAGGCCACAAGATTCAAAAGTCTTCTTTATTTCTTAAACTTTGTGCCAAGTCAAAGTAGGTTATTCTTTTTAAAATAAAGGGATTAATAATGAACTTTGTAACAAGGCACACAACAACCAATATGAACTTATCAAGGTATATAATCATCGATGGGTACAAAAATCCAAATACACATAATTAAAAGATAAATATGGGAAATAAAAGAACACCTAACATGGTGAAATCTATAATAAAATGCCTGTCGGGTATAAGGAAGAATAAATTTGAATGGGTCCAAACATGAATCGACTGACTGAATGATTAACTGAGGTTGTAAGAACACTATATCCAACCGATGGGGCCATAAATCAATAATGTTGATATGAATGAGCTTAATGACTAGCAATCCTACGTCGGGGATACTCTCTAGACTAGTGATCGATCTTTCTACAGTCATAGCAAACTCCTAAAGTCCTAACCTAGTGAGAGACACAAACTGAGTCCAAATGGCTAGCCAACTAACGTTGAAAGCACTCTCTACTACTATGATCATCATTTTCATAGTTATAGCCTACCTCAAGAACTCTAGGTTTGCAGGGAATACATGCTAACTCTATCTGAACACCAAACTCATATTTGGAGCACTTTTTAGACCAATATCCTATCTCGCCATAACCACAACAATCTCTGGGGATACTATAAGATACTTCCCCTTCTAATATAAAATGGCCTCCATAGTATGAAGACTACTAGAAAAAACTCTATGCTGTATGATTGAAAATTTGTCCGCTGTGATCACCATGACTAATCTAAGAGCAACCTATTAATTGGAATGCTACTTGCGTAAAACTTATAGGCTGCAATTGAAGTTGACCTCCACCAAAAGAATCCTCACTCCCAAATAAAATACTAATAGCACTATACTAGTGGCATGGCCTTTAACACCCGTCTTCTTAAGTCTCAATGTATGCTTTCTCTATGGCCCTTTAATGGTAAACAACCTAAGAGAAAGAAGACTTAGTTGCTATCAAGTGCTCCGATGCCAAGAAGAGTAGAAATGCTAATCCTTTAATAAATCCATGCACCATGTCCTACTATGAAGGATATAGCATGGGAATATTCCTATCCCACTCAACAAATATAATCTCATACTGAAAAAGTGATAAAGAAACCTAATAAACACCAATAGATCCAACTCTTGTTTGAGAAATTCTTAATAAACCAAATGTAATCTCTGGATGTAAGGTATTCGTAATTAGACTCAAGATCCCCAAAGCTAAACCACAAAGAGATAAAGTAGTCACAAGGTATACTGAGCTTGAGATGGCCCTAAATTCTTTAGCTAGTACTAAAGATCTTTGATATCCATCTCTAATTATCTAGTCTGATGCTATGCTGAAGCTTTTAAAACATATATTAAAGTCTTGTCTTCATCTATTGACTATCTCGCATCATCTATTTGGGAAAGAATATAGTCAAAGAATGTGATTGAGGCTCCTAGTAATATGGACACATGACAAGAAGTCACGAAATAAATTTCCTAAGAATTTATTATAGCCTCCCAAAGATAAGTTAAGGACGTCTTTGCACTGATGCGCAAGACACTGCTAAATGCTTAGCTCTTATACTAATACACTGGTGAACCTAGCTCTGATCCTAATGTATCATGACTCAATTTCTTAGATCATGATGGCTCCTACTATAATCTACCAATAGGCAAGCCAATTCCATGGTCTAGAACTACTAGTAATGAACTACCAAGAGAATAAAGGAAAGAATGCGGAATAGATATAATATTAGACTAACAAACATAAGAGAATCCAAGAACCTGGTGGAATCAGTAGAACAGTTTCTAGTATAATAAGAATACAAAACAAAATTCCAAGGGAATTACACTAATACAACTTATATCCGAGTACAAAATAGAGTTTAGGCTAGTACATATAAGGGAGGGAATTAATACTCCAAATGTCGGGAGCTCACTCCATGTATTCAAATATGGTTACCCCAAATAACACACACAACACATCGTGATAACTCATACTATGATATAAAGGTTGGAAAAGTGTAGTATGATTACCAGATTTATGGAACTCAACCGGCAACTGTCGATTGAGCTCCAACAATAATGCAGATATATACAGAAATAAAGTATAAACCCAAATATTAAACAACCACATAGTAAAACTAGTGAGACAGTAAAGGTAAACTATCTTACTCATATCCAAGAAGCTAACATAATAAAGCTAAGGAAGTATTAAGGATGAACTATAATCAGTAATCTCAACACTATACCATCTATCCCAAGCCAATATATGAATAAAGAGCGAATAAATGATATATAATGGTATAAAAGGCTAATAAATAAATATACAATCTGAACAAATAAATGTAGGGAGGGATGTATGGTAACACCATGCTACATATATGTATAAACAAGGTCAATTTAAGGATCAACCTAAATTATAAATTAGCATCTTAAGACTTCATAGTAATAGAAGGACCTAGTGCTAGTACACTTGGGGTTTCTAATCCATACGTCTAATCATGAGTTTATCATACATAATTATATAATTGTAAGAAGAAAAAGCCAGAATCATACCTCAAATAAATACTAGATCGTTAACAAAGCTACCACTAACTAGTCATAACAATAATAATAATAACAATAGCAATGACAATGCAAGTGATAGGCTAGTCCTGACAAATAATGCCTAACCGAGCCTTTCGCAAACCCCCACCGCCCTAGGCTCAGAAGGTTCAATCAAAATACAACACAACATAAGCCATAATCATTAACCATATGTAAGACCATTAAAATTTTGATCACTATATCTTTGGCCTTTCCACATGTTGAATATCAATTCTTGACTTAAATTGTGTTTAAGGATATTAAAAGTGTAAGGAAAGTTTCATAATTTTTGAAAGAGGTTTGGGGCTATTTTAGAACTCTGAGGTAGTGTGCCTCCGTGATAACACCGTGTCACAAATTACCCTCCATGATCTTGGAGTGGCGCAGATAATAACCTCCATGATATTAGCGTGGCACGCCAAGTTATAATTCTTGTTTAGTCTTTTTTTTCACATAAGGGTGAGGGTCTTTTGATTATTTCACCTTTTCCAAGACCTATATACATAAAAAAGACCCTTTTCTTAAGTTTTCAAAGATCAAATCCCTTCATTTTACTCTTAGACACAAAACCCAAGAATATTCAAGGTTTTTACAGTGCATTGATCATCCGGGCTATGAACATCAAATTTATTTTAAATTTTGGTGTATTTCAGGCATATATCTCATCCCTAAATAAATTTTATAAAAAAGCATGTGTTTAATTATTATCCATATGGTTTAATTGTTGGATTTTCAATTTGCGTTAAGGGATTTGGAAAGTTTAATACATGAATTGAGTTTCCCTGGTTTTGAATTGGTTGTTTATTATTTATTCTCATGATTTTAAACTAAATAAATACATGGGTGTCTGAATTAGAATGGGGAACATTGGTTTCCCTAATGTTTCTGGTTTAATGGTTTGGAATTAGATTTAAGCTCAACCCATCATGTGAAATTGGGTTGGAAACATGGGCATATACATAATCTACTTCACTTTGGAAACCTTGCATTGCATAAAAGGATAATGTAACATAAATAGGTTTTGAAATGCCTTTGTGGCCATGGATTGGTTTTAAATTGAAAACTTTGGAGTCGATTTAGCTGAGTGGTTTTGGAATGGCATAATGGAATTGGCTTCAAGATTAACTTACTTGGTATGAGGATACCTACGGTAAATGCCTAATTAAAAGACTCCTTGGTTAATGGATGAGAATCTGTTTAAATGTTTTTAATTTGGGATTAGTGAGAAATGTGTAGCTCACCGTTAAAGATGGAGGTCCCGGAGAAATCGATACTGGAAACCATATTTACCGGCGTGGGGTTCTTTATGATCTAGTGCATAGTTCACACATTATAAATATATATATATGTCATTGAAATAGTTGGAGTCTCTATCACTTTGTCCCTTTCTCATATTTCTTTAATTTATGTGGCTAACACGTACTAGGGCCCTTTCAGTAGGGAGACCTAACTCATATAACCCGTGGGTACCCTTAGGATGGACAAAGCTATACAATCCAAGATAATGATTTTAAATCTCATGCGTAAACCTTGTTACCTATCTCGGCATCTTATATATGTATATATGAATGAGTGCATATGGTTTTTACTAATTTTAGACATGACATTTATCTTATCACTTTTCCTGAGTTACATGCCAGTGCTTATCCTACTGACCATCCTAGGACGCTATATTTTTTCATAATTTAGGGTTTAAAGATATTTCTTTTACCCGTATGCAGCATTAGGTGGATTGATATATTCATTGAGTAGCTGTGAAGTGGTGAGCCTCTATCCTTCAAAAGGCTTCTCATTTCCATATTATTTTATTATGGAAAAATAGCTCGGTGGACCCTGTGCTTGCTATGGTTTGTAAAGTGGATACTCTTACTTATACATTTGTCATCTAAACCCCTCAACTCATAAAATTAGAATATTTTAAATCTCTTTAACCATTGATAAAACCTACGTGGCTTTAAAATGGATGAGTAGGACAAAGTGTGCGCTTACACGTAAGCGGGTGCGAGTGGGCATCATTTTTTTCATTAAAATAATTTTAAAAAAATTTAAAAATAAAAAAAGACCTCCTGCCCCCACTAAAATCTATTTCCTTCCTCCTTTGCTTCACACCAGCGGACCCCCACCCCTCACCCCCTACCCCACCCAAAATAAAGCACCTCTATTACAACCCCATCCCCCGCCAAACCACCACCATTAGAGAGACACTGCTCCCCTATTCCCCCCAAATAAATTTCTCTTCTTTCCTTGGTTTGCTGCCCATTTACTATTTTCTCTTCAACGATTCCAATATTTAAATTTTTTTAGCAAAAATCCCAACTTTAAATTATCAACATCCATGATGCATGAACCCCACTTAGTATATTAATTTATTTTTCTGAGATGTGTTCTTATCTTCTCTATCAATTTGCACATTACCATCCTTTAGAGTTTCACCAATTTGTGAGTTTTCAATCATCACAGTAGAGTGGCCAAAATTTCAAGCTTTTCCGACTATGGTGATCGAATTTTCTTGACCCAAAATTGCACTAGTAGCAGCGCATGGAATTTCAATTTCATCCTAACTGTTATTCCATTATGAATCTTCCCAGAACTAGGTCGATTTTAATTACCCTTCAACAACGAATTAATCTCACCAATTCCCATTTCTATACAATTGAGTTTTTGTAATAGCATGGTAGAAACATTTGTAATTTTAGCTGGAGCATTCTCAATTAATTTAGATTGCATTCCCCCTTTCTATGGCTGATTTCTCAATTAATTCTTTTCTTTAGAGTAGATCAAAGGATAGAAGAAAAAACATGAGGCTTTTGTCATTGGTGAATAATGGAAGTCGTGTGTTAGAGAGATCCATGTGAGAGAACAAATAAAATTAAATTATAAAGAGAATGATTTGAGAGATGGAAGAAAGAGGCAAAAATAAATATATATAAGTTTATATTTAATATTTTTATCTCTATTTTAATATTTAATTTATTATGTGGCATTAAAAAATAACGTAGAATTAAATATAACAGTTAAAAATAAAGTGGAAGATGACGTGGAGGCGGTTGTGTTTCACACACTGAAATAGGGTTTAAAATGTTGAGTTTTATTGAGTTGAGGGGTTCAGATGACAAAAGTCTAAGTAGAGACGTTCACTTTACAAACTCGGACAAGTACAAGGGTCCACCGAGCTATTTTGCCTTTTATTTTTGACTTAATACTTTTGAATTCTTTTGGTCATGGTAGGGGGCATATCCCGACCTATTTGGTATTTTGGTCTTAGAGACTATTATTGAAAGATGTGGGTTTTTTGGTAATTATTTTTGACTCTTAGTTTCCGTAGAGTTATCTATTCTTTTTTTATTACTATCTTAATTTGCTTTCACATTATTTTTATGGTTACCTTTGTGCTCATGAGGATAGGCAATGAGGGTGGTCTCTGATCCATAGCGGGCTTGAGATACCCTTCACAGCCCAACCCTGGTTTGGGTCATGACAAGATTGGTATCAAATCATGATTTAAAGTGGCTGGGTGTCAACAAAATTATATTGAGTAGACTCTTTTTTATGGGCGTGTAGCATGCCACTCTTATAAAGAGGAAGATACAAAACATTTAGTAATGTTTCACTTTTGTGAGTACTATTTTTGGTCTATAGAGTCTAGTGTTATGAAAATTCTCTAACTCCTAGCTTCCTAGTATTTCAGATTATGCCTCCCTAAAGAAATGATGGTCATATAAACTTTGCAGGGAACTCTGTCTTACTGAAGTACAATATGACGGGGAATTGCTCTGTTTATGGAGTGTATACCCAGTCTAGGATCCCTACTCCTAATTGTGCCACCCCACGTGGAGTTCTACCTGTCCATACTAGTCTTTCTTAGGCTTTTCAGGACGTGATGCTTATGATCAGCCGCCTCATGGGACATCTCTAATTTATAGTTTTGTTGGCCTATTCATTTGATTACACAGTTGGTAACATCTCAGCCTCATCAATCGGATCGTTTTGGTTTTGTTGCTCGTTTGTCTGAATTCACTCGGGTTGTCCAGTTTATGAGGTTGAATCCCTCAAACTTTACAGGCTCTAAGGTTGAGGAGGATCTTCAAGGGTTTGTGGATAAGATGGAGAAGATTTTTAGAGTGACACATACTACTGATTTTGAAGCTGTAGAGTTTGTTGCATATAAGCTAAAAAATATGGTTTATTAGTGGTATGATGCAGAGCCGATATTATGGGATGAGGTTTTGGGTGCCTTTATCGATCATTTTTTTACTTTAGAGTTGATGAAAACTAAGACTGAGGAGTTTGTCAATTTGAATTAGGGTAAGAAGAGTGTGAAAAAGTATGCATTGAAATTTTAGCAGTTGGCTCTATATGATCTCGAGTTAGTGTCTAGTCAAAGATTCAAGATAAGGAAGTTATCTTCGGGATTGTCCCGAGACTTGGTATTGGAGTGTAAGTCTGTAATGTTGAATAATGATTAGACATATCTAGAATTGTGGTTTACATATAGAAGGTTGACGATGAAAAGGTAAAATAGGCTAAGATTGGAGATAGGTAGAATAAAAAGATTAGGTATTTAGAGCAGGACGGGGGTTAGCAGAATAGTAGGAGATATGGTCGACAGTGGACCTGAAAGAAGAACTAAGAAAATTCTTTTTCTTCTACTAGAGCACCTTATCCTAGCCCTTATGGCAATCACTGAGCTCAGGCTAGCGGTAGTTCTAAGGCACTGGTGGCCCAGTCCCAGGCTAGTGAAGCTCAGTCATCCCCACCTTATCCTCCTTCCCATTTTTTTGGGAAGCTTCATCATTGTTATTATGAGGGGAGGAATCAATGTTATAACTATGGTTAGTTAGTTCACATACATCAAGATAGTCCTTCAGCCAGAGTTTCCACTAGGCTAATAAAGCTTCGGTTGTCACGTCTTCAGCTCCAGCGCCAAAGGGCCGTACTTTTGGTACCGACATTGGCTGGAATTGTCTCTTTGCTCTGGCCACCTGTTAAGAATCTGAGGTGTCTCCTGATGTTGTTACTGATATACTATAGCTATTTTATTGTGATTTTTATTTTTTGCTTAACCTAGGGTTTACTCTTTTTTATTGACCCCCTAATGTGGCTGTGCATTTTGGTTTTGGTCCAAAAAGTATTTCCAACCCTTTTCTGTGTCTACTCTAGTGGTGTTACGACCCAAACCAGGGCCTGGATATGACTGGTAACTCAGGTACCACGAGTGACCGGAGATCACCCTCTATACGTAATCAACTAAACACCCCAAACCCCAAAGTAGGCTGAGTTTGGAACATATAACAAGATAATACAATATTATTTAAAAGGCATTAAAATAAGTCTATAACCAAAACCAACCGATATTGGTATCAATGCCAATACCAATATCGATACTGACACCGCCCATACTAACAGTAGTCCAAACAAAGCCACAAATCAAAACCAGAGAATATACAGTCGGGACATGCCCCCAACCATAGACAAAAACCAAGACCAAAAGAGTAGTCAAAATTTAAAGAAAATCATAAACATGAAATAGGGTCTTCTGAAGTATGGAAGCTCACCACTTTAATATGACTAGCTAGCTGATCCCGAATCCCAGTCACTGAGTAGGAGGAGTAGAAGTATGGCCAGTTCTTACTTCACATTGGGATACAACGTCCTAAGACGGTTGGCGGGGTGAATGCTAGCATGTAACTCGGGTATAAGGATAATATAATGATATGATCAACAGTTTAAAATTATTCAAACGGCAACACATAATCAAATGCATAAGTATATATATATATATATATATCATATGCTGGGATAGGGAACAAGGATTAACATGATCTTTACAACTTTAAGCCTGGATTGTGTAGCTCAACTGTAATTATAATAGTACCCAAGGGCTATATGGTACCTAGTTCTCACCCCTTAGTCAGGCCCCAGTTCATCTAGCCACACAAACCGGAGAATAATCTCATATATATGCACATGGGGGAGTTGAATCCTCCAACATATACCAAGGTGACTTAAGCACCCAATTACATAATGATTTATGAGGGAAGAGAACTTCACTAGTCATGAAATAAAAAAAAGGGGGACTCGAACCTCCCCGATCAATTTGACCACCGCGTCGGCAAATGCGGTTTCTAGTATCTACACTCAGACTTCTACTTTCACGACTCAGCTACACAACCATTATTAGAGCCCAATTAAAACAATTGTCTCACATTCCCATTCAACGATCCACGATACACTTTTAGGCATACTATGTTGGTTTCTTCACACCATCAACATTTGCACGGTAACACATCATGACATAACAATTTCCATTAAATTGGGGAGAATAATTCCCATTATTTATTAATACACATTGGGTGACACCGACTCCCTTTGTTCATTAAATCATACCATTGTATTTCAAATACTTATTTAGTTTATGCAGTAGTTCAAGACTAGTTTCCCACAGTACTCATAGCTGCAACCAATTTCACATTATGGGGTTGGGGTTATAGCCACTTCAAAAGCAACAAGTTTGGGAAAATCACAATTCCCTAGATGATTCACCACACACATGCACCCACAATTTCAAAACCATAATAAAAGCATGAGAATCATATATAAAAACCATGAAAAACATTGTTCAATTCATAACCTTCAAAAACCCCAACCTTTGTTTTCAAAACCAAAATAATAATCTTATGAACAATGCTGTAAATCACATGATTTTGAAAAATTAACAATGAGCAAATAGTAACATGCCTTAATTAGTAAGATGTACGGAGAGAAACTACTCTAGAGAGCTCTAATTGATGAACCTCTTGAAACCCTAGCCTTAACTTGAACAAAGAGTTTGAGGAGAATTTAGGTGTGTTTAATCTGTTAAAGTATTGAATGTATTTCACAAAAGTGGTTTATGGGTGTGGGTTCTAAAGGGTTTTAAGTGGGAAATGTCTAAAGTGCCCCCAACTTAAAAGCTGAAAAAGCATCGTCTTTGGTTATAAGTCAACCCCTTGACTCGTACCCATACCATACGACTCATGACAACAAGTGGTAACTAGTACAGTCTCCAAGATCCCTAACACTATTTTCCTTACGACTCCACCCACCAACTCATAACATGATACTATGACTCATAGGGTCCTACTCGTAAGCAACACAAAATCCAAATGAATTAAACACTAGAGATCCTACGATTTGAACCTACGACTCATGACAAATACTTACGGCTCATACTGAACCACTCATACTCAGAGTAGAATCAAGACTCAAACTCACTAGTTTGGGTACGACTCAACCTAATGAGTCATTAGGACCCCCTGATAGGGTGTCCAATCGTAACCAAGAAACTGATCCCAAAGCTCAAGCAATTTTCAAGGGCCAAAATTTGGGGTGTTTCAATTCACCCCCACTAGGATTATTCATCCTTGAATGACGTGACAAGGCAATTGCTAGCATGATTTGAATCAATATTTTCCCACTCTTACCTTTAAGACAAAAACAAAATTACCAATGAATTTACAATCTTTCTTTTAACAAAGATAGAAAACAAAGATGCAGGGAAATACACATACCTTAAGCACAATTTTTTTGAAATAGGGAATAGAAATGGATACTTGGACTTTATGTCCTCTTTGACTTCCAAAGTAGCCTCTTCAACCTTATGGTTATTCCATAAAACCTTTACCAAATCTACGTCCTTTTTCCCAATCGACGAACATGCTGATCCAAAATTTCAATCGGGACTTCCTCATATGATAAGGAATCTAAAATACCAATGTCCTTGATTGGCACAGTTAGCGATGGATCGCCTATGCACTTTCTCAACATCGACACGTAGAACACCGGGTGAATGGATTTCAAACTAGGACGCAACTTTAATTCATACACAACATTACCAACCTTCTTCAAGATCAAGTATGGACCAACATACTGGGGACTTAGCTTTCCTTTCTTCCCTAATCTCATTACTCCCTTCATGGGAAATAACTTTAAGAATACCTGGTCGTTAACCTTAAACTCTGACTCCCTATGCCTCATATCTGCATAGGACTATTGGCAACTTTAGGCAGCTTTAAGACTATCCCGAATCACCTTTACCTTCTCTATCGCTTGGTGAACCATATCTAGGCCAAACATCTTTGTTTCACCAACCTCGAACCACCTGATAGGAGACCTACATCTCTTACCGTACAATGCCTCAAATGAAGCCATACCAATGCTATAATGGTAGCGATTATTATACATAAAATTTCTAAGAGGCAAATGATCAACCTAACTCTAACAATAGTTAATCAAGAAAGCTTGGAGTATATCTTCCAATGTCTGGGTAGTCCTTTCCGCTTGCCCATCTGATTGCAGGTGGAAAGTAGTACTAAGGCTCACTTTAGCTCCAAAACCTCTCTGAAATGAACGCCAAAAATATGACGAGAATTGAGTACCACGATCTGACATGATAGAAATAGGTGCCCCATGCAACTTCACAATCTCTTGGACGAACAACTTCGTATAATCCTCTACCAAATGATCAGTCCTCACTAGCAAAAAGTGAGAAGCCTTAGTCATCCTATCACCGATGCCCCAAATTGAATCAAACTAATTCCTATACCAAGAAAGACTGGTAATGAATCCATATTAATCACTTCCCACTTTCACTCAGGCAACTCAGTATCTTGGGTCAACCCACCGGGACTAAAGTGCTCAATCTTCACTAGTTCATATACCATGCATTTAGCCATAAAACTGGCCATATATCTCTTCATATTATTCCACCAATAAATCTCCTTAAGTTAATGATTCATTTTTGATGAACTGGGATGAATGACATAATCCAAGATCCTTTCTCTCAAGCCATCTACATCAAGAACGCATAATCTGCCATGGTACCTTAAGATACCATCATCTCTTATCTCAAAAGCAATAACTTTTTGTTATCCCACATCCCTCTTAATCTTCATTAAGACTGGATCCCATACCTTCTTAGCCTTTATATTAACTACAAGGGATGACTTCTCAACCTCATACACAACACACCACCATTCTTAGAGTCCAAGAGACAAACTCCAAGGTTAGACAAATAGTGAATATCTTTCACCAACTCCCACTTATCCTCATCCACATGAGCTAGACTCCCCAATGATAACCTATTAAGTGCATCAACTACCATATTAGCTTTACCTAGATGATAGTGGAGACTCATGTCATAGTTTTTGAGCAACTCAAGCCATGTCCTTTGCCTGAGGTTTAGCTTCTTTTGGGTGAGAAAATATTACAGGCTCTTATGATTAGAAAATATATCCACATGGACTCCATATAAATAGTGATGCAATATCTTCAATTTGAACACCACAGGCAATAACTCCAAGTCATGAGTTGGGTAATTCTTCTCATGAACTTTCAACAATGCAGAAACATAGGCCACCATGCTGCATTAATACAAAACCAAGTCCCACAGAGGATGCATTATAATAAATAACAAAACCATCAGTACCTTCAGGAAGAGTCAAAATAAGATTTGAAGTCAACTTATCTTTCAACTTCTCAAAACTACCCTCACAAGTGTTAGACCACAAGAACTTTACCTTCTTCTGGGTCAACATAGTCAATAGGATAGCTATAGTCGAGAAACACTCCATAAATATCCTACAATAGTTGGCTAAACCCAAGAAGCTTCGAATATCGATTAGATCGTGGGTTTAGGACACTGATTGACCACTACAACTTTTTACGTATCCACCATGATCCCATTATTAGAAATGATATGACCCAAAAAAGTAACAATTTTCAACCAGAATTTGTACTTTGAAAACTTAGCGTACAAACCTGATCTTTTAAGGTTTATAATACGATACGGAGGTGATCTATACGATCTGCCTTACTCTTGGAATACACCAGAATATCATTTATAAACACGATAATGAACAAATTAAGAAAATAGAAGAAGACCCTATTCATCTTGTCCATAAATACCCCCGGGGCATTAGTAAACAAAAAGACATGAATAATAATTCATAATGACCATACCGGGTTTGAAAGTCAGTCTTAGGTATATCAACATCACTAATATTTAACTGATGATAACCGGACCTAAGAGAAATCTTAGACAAACACCTAGCACCCTAAAGTTAGTCAAGAAAGTCGTCAATCTGAGGAAAAGAATACATATTCTTCCCCATAACCTTATTCAACTGACGGTTATCGATGCAAAAGGGAACCATCATTTTTACGACAAACAAAATAGGAGCACACTACAGAGACATACTAAGATAGATAAATCCTTTGTCAAAGAGGTCTTTTAACTGGTCCTTAATCTCTTCCAACTCGGCCAAAGCTATTCTATAAGGAGGGATAGAGATTGGATGAGGGTCTGAAAAAAGGTCAATCCTAAAATCAATCTCTCTATAGGGAGGGATGCTTGGAAGATTGTAATGCCCCGGAAAACGAGTCCTGGAGCGTCACACAGTGCTTGAGGCTACGAGTAGCCCCAAGCTAACCCTTTGAGTCATTTTTATCAAGTTCAACACAAATCAACGGGGTTTCCATAAATAACCATCAAATATCAATAGAGTAATCATCATTCAAGAATAAAAGAATTTTAGAAAGATAACAAAATATGACTAATTAGTCAACTCCCAACATCTATACAAGTCTGACGAGCCTCTAAGAAAATTAATAAAACCAGCGATCCATTGAGACATGCCCTAACTAACTTATACTCAGTTATCAAATGTAAACAATTCTGCGAAACCAAAATCAAACATCATGTCCTCGAAACATGAGGACTCACCACAACAGAGGATGTAGAACAGCATGCCCGAAGAATCACTGTTGGACCTGAACTGAGCACTTGAACCTACATTCTGAGAAAATGCAGCCCACATCAAAAGATGTGGGTCAGTACCATGGAAAGGAACTGAGTATATAGGGGTGTATGCAGTTGTATAAACATCATCATCATAGATATTTATAAGAAATATGCAAGATGTATGAAAGACTCACATAGCCTGAAGAAAATTATCATAATCATGAGAGGATAATATAAGTACAATAACACATGTGAGTCATCATATAATTTGTCAATCACTTTCAGTTCATCAAGAATATCAATTCTCATAATGTAAATATCATTTAAATCTTTCGAAAGAATAACTTTCACAATTCCACTTTTAAATCACTTCACCATTCACCATAGACACAAGGAAACACACACACACTAGGAGATCCTATAATCGACATAAACCATGTGATCTACATGGAGTCCAACGTACAACCCACGTTGTGGAGAGCCGTCCTATCCTTGCCATTGGAGTAGGACTATCGATATCAAATCCAAACAAACTAGTGATCACTATATAAATCAGCCTCAAGCTCACTCCTACGGGGGCACGTAGTTCTAGGGTAGTAAGGTTGCTTTATACCTCCTACTCGGTGCTAAAGATTTCTCCCGGACTTAGCACAGATCATATCAAAGACAATCCACAACAAAACAATTTCAGTACTATATAAATATAAACCGGGAGCCATCATGCTTCCCATCTATCAAAATCAACCACGTTGTGGATTTCTTTCACACTTGAGTTCAAAATTGCTCCATTAAGATCAAAAGGTCAAATCATTCAAAATATCTCAAATATTCAACATCAACGTGCTTATAACACACACTTTTTTCAAAAAAAAAACAGAATTTCTAATGGCAATTCACGACCTAAATATCAAAATCATGATAAATATCATTCAAGATTCATGGTTAATATCACCACATATGTAAATTTATCTTTCAAAATCATAAACATCAAGATTTGATAATCATCATCATAAGATATGGGTTTATGCTTCAAATTCATAAAAATCAAATAAAAATTATGCCTTTGCAAAGAAAATTACTTTTGGGCACAAGAATAAAAGAGAGTTCTTGTTGAAAAACCCCACATACCTTGAATGATGAACTTTAGATCGATATTCATTTTTGAGATGTTAATCGCGCCTTTGAATGATTGTTCTTGGAGTTCTTGAACAAGGAACTTGGAATCTTGAATAAATTTGCAGAATTAATGCTGAACTTTAGAGGTTCTTGAAGTTGAATGTAGGAGCTTACGGTTTTCTTTTTGTGGGAGTTTGATGAAATATAACATATAATGCTTCTAATAGGCTTTAATATAGGGTTTGGATGGATTTTGGGTGAGGGGGAATGACCAAAATGCCCCTAAAAATCAAAAAAATTCTCAAATCTGTCCTTTGGTTGACTGTTTTGATAGTCTGAAGTAGATCGACCATAACATTTTACTCTGATATTCAAATTGGATGAAACCAATTTCACTAGAAAGAGGACTCTCATATATTTCCGTTGATATATAGTATCCCACCCAAATCATTGTGTACGAGGATTTACGATCGTTTGAAGTTGACCCAAAAATTCACTTTTGATAGGCTGAAGTAGATCGACCATAACTTTTTGCTCTGATAGAAAAATTGGATGAAACCAATTTCATTGGAAAGTGGACTCACAGAGCTTTCCGTTGATATATAGTAGATCACCTATATCATTATGCACAAGGAGTTATGATCATTTAAAATTTGAGCAAAAATACGCCAGGCCTCAGTACTTTTCCTGCACGTTTTACTGTTCACTACTATTCACCGTTCGATCGGAATGTTCATAACTAGTCATTCGGGTGTCTGTTTTGAATGATCCTCATATCGTTGGAAAGCTTATTAGATATTCTACATAATGGTGGGTCATAATCTAAGACATTTTGCATGAAAAATTTATAATTCATTCTAGAAGATAGAACCCAACACGTTTACGCACAAAATTTCAACAAAAAAATTCCCGGGGTATTACATCATCCCCCTTTGGAAACATTCATCCTCGAATGATGATAGACATGCCAAGATTAGATAGGGAATAGAGAATACAGCTAAAACAATTCGTTAGACTCATCACCACATCGTTTCTCACTCCAAATGTAACATAGAATGCATAAATTCAAGAAACTACAGGTTAACACATAATAAATGACGGCCGAACTACTGCAACTTTTATCATAAGTGCATGATTTAGGAAAGAATGGTACCTTCAGCTTGATCGGAGTTCACGAAAAATAAGTTCGGGTACTTGGATCGCTTATCAGCCTCAGCTTCCCAAGTTTCACCCTCAACAGATTGGTTTCGCCACAACACCTTAACCAAGGGAACTTCTTTGTTCCTTAGTCTTCGGACACTGAAATCAAGAATCTCAACAGGAATCTCATCAAAAGAAATATTTTCTTGAATGTCAGCACTCACAGAGGAATCCACTACCACAGCATCGCTAATATGATTTCTATGCATGGAGACATGGAATATTGGATGAACAGAGGACAACTTGGAAGGAAACTCGACTTCATAAGATACCTTACCAACACGGCTAAGAACTTTGTACGGACCAACATAATGGGGACTAAGCTTCCCCTTCTTTCCGAATCTCTTCACCCCCCTCATGGGTGAAGTTTTCAGATACACTAGGTTTCCAACTTCAAACTCAAGGTTTCTCCTTCTATCATCCTCATATGACTTCTGACGAATCTGTACAGTTTTCATCCTTTCCCTAATCAACTTAACTTTTTCCATAGCCTCAAATACCGAATCAGGACTACTCACAGCCGCTTTACCAACCTTGAACCAACCTTTGGGTAATCTACACTTCCTCCCATATAAGGCTTCAAACGGAGCCATGCGAATACTAGAGTGTAAACTGTTATTGTAAGCAAACTCTATCAACAGTAAGTGATCATCCTTACTTCCATTAAAGTCAATTGCACAAGCTCTCAATATATCCTATAAGGTCTGGATGATTAGCTCAGCCTTACCATCGGTCTGCGGATAAAAAGCAGAACTCAAAAGCACTTGGGTACCAAGACCCTTCTGAAAAGCTTTCCAAAATTGCGAAGTGAACTGAGTACACCTATTCAAAATGATAGACAAGGGAACTCCATGTAGTCTGAATAGCTCCTGGATATACAATCTAGCGTAATCCTCAGTAGTATATGAAGTATGAACAGGTAAGAAATGAGCAGACTTAGTCAACCTATCAACCACAACCCAAATGGAATCATGATGGTGTCGGGAAGGAGGTAAACCAATCACGAAGTCCATATTTATCGCTTTCTACTTCCAGGTGGGAATACTAAACTCTTGCATGATACCACCAGGTCTTTGGTGTTCAACCTTAACCCGTTGGCATGTTGCACACTAAGCTACAAACGCTGCTATATCTTTCTTCATGCAACTCCACCAATAGATTTCCCGTAAGTCTCAGTACATCTTGGTGGTACCAGGATGAATAGAATATCGCACCCCGTGCGCTTCAGCCATAATCCTCTATCTCAGATCACCAACATTCGGGATACACAATCTACCCAGTAATCTCAACACACCATCTCCCTCTTGGGAGAAAACCTTTACTTTCTGTTCCTTGACTGGCTCCTTCAGTCTGACCAAACTAGCATCTAAGTATTGCTTTTCCTTCACTTCCGAAACCAAGGAAGATTCAGAACTACTCTGAACCCCTATACTACCTTCAGCAGAGTCAAACAACCTAACCCCCAATCTAGCCAAATGATGTACATCATGAGCCAACTCTTTCTTACCTTCTACCACATGTGAAACACTACCTATGGACACTCTACTTAGGGCATCCGCCACAATATTGGCCTTGCCCAGATGGTACAGTATACTCATATCATAGTCCTTTAACAATTCTAACCATCGTCTCTGCCTAAGATTTAATTCTCTCAGGGTAAACACATACTGCAGACTCTTATGATCAGTGAAAACATCAACATGAACACCATACAAATAGTGTCTCCAGATTTACAAAGCAAACACAACAGCAGCCAACTCAAGGTCATGGGTGAGGTAATTTTTCTCATGGGGTTTCAACTGTCTAGAAGCATAAGCTATCACGTTACCCTTTTGCATCAATACTCAACCCAACCTAACTCTCGAAGTATCACAGTACACCACAAAACCATCAACACCATCAGGCAAAGTCAAAATAGGGGCTGAAGTAAGTCGAATCTTCAACTCCTGAAAACTCTTCCAACAAGATTCGGACCACAACAACTTCACTTTCTTTTGGGTCAACCGAGTCATAGGAGACGCTATAGAGGAGAAAACCTCAACAAAACGGTGGTAATAGCCATCTAAATCTAAGAAACTTTGGATATCAGTTGGAGAAATTAGTCTAGGCCAATTTGTAATAGCTTCGGTCTTTTGGGGATCAACTCTAATACCCTCGAAAGAAATGATATTACCCAAAAATGCAACTGACCTTAGCCAAAACTCACACTTACTGATCTTGGCAAATAACTTGTGATCTCTAAGGATTTGTAAGATAGTTCGAAGATGATTAGAATGTTCATCATCACTACGGGAGTACACCAGTATGTCATCGATGAACACTATTACATACATATCCAGATATGATCTGAACATTCGACTCATGAGGTCCATGAAAGTTACTGGGGTATAAGTTAACCCGAAAGACATAACAAAAAACCCAAAATGGCCATTACGAGTTCGAAAAGTGGTTTTTGGGATGTCACACTCCCTAACTTTGAGTTGATGATAACCAGAACGAAGGTCTATCTTTGAGAAATAACTTGTACCTTGCAATTGGTCAAACAAATCATCTATTCTCAGAAGGGGGTATTATTTTTTATAGTGACTTTATTCAGTTGGCGGTAATCATTGCACATACGCAAAGAGCCATCTTTCTTTCTCACAAAAAATACAGGGGCACCCCAAGGAGAAACACTGGGCCTTATGAAACCCTTATCTAGTTGATCTTTGAGTTGCTCTTTCAACTCTTTAATTCTGCCGGGGCCTTACAGTAAGGAAGAATAGAAATGTACTGAGTATTGGGAAGAAGATCAATCCCGAACTCTATCTCTCTATCAGGAGGTATCCTTAGGAGATCATTCGAAAAAACATTAGAAAACTCATTGACGATGTTAATAGACTGGAGAGTTGGAGTCTCAGACTTAGTGTCTTTGACTCTAACCAAATGGAAAATACACCCCTTGGAAATAAGCTTTCTAGCTTTGAGGTAAGAGATAAAATAACTCATGGGTGACACAGAATTCCCAGACCACTCAAACACGGATACACCCAGAAACTGAAACTTGACCACTCAGGTCAGAAAATCAATAGATGCATAAGAAGAATACAACCAGTCCATATCCAGAATCACATCAAAATCTACCATGTCTAACTCAATCAGATCAGCCAATAAGACTCTATGAAGAACGGTAACAACACACTTTTTATACACTTTTTGGGCAGTTTTTCATTCAATGGGTCAGGGGGTTGAGGTTGCTGACCATCATTATTTCTTCTCGCTCGATGTGGATGCATATTTTTGAAAGAGAAGAGCACGAATCAATAGTAGAGAGAGACGCTTTAAGCATGATAGACTTCTAAAAGAAAGAATCAAACTTTTTCCTAAAACACCTTGTAGCCTCTTGCTCATAGATGTGGCGTGCTACACACTGATGATCAAGACTCTACTTAACGTGACTTGTCAGACTCCCTAGGACACCTTAAAACCTTAGGAACTGATACCAAGTTTGTAACACCCTGGAAAATGGATCCCGGAGCATCACATTGTGTTTGAGGCTACGAGTAGCCCCAAGCTAACCCTTTGAGCCAGTTTCATTCAGTTCAACACAAATCAACAGGGTTTCCATAAATAACCCTCAAATATCAACAGAGTAATCATCATTCAAGAATAAAAGAATTTCAGAAAGATAACAAAATACGACTTATTAGTCAACTCCCAACATCTATACTAGTCTGAAAAGCCTCTAAGAAAATCAATAAAACAAGCGAGCCATGAGACATGCCCCAAATGACTCATACTTAGTTATCAAATATAAAGAATTCCCTGAAACCAACATCAGACATCACGTCCTCGGAACATGAGGACTTACCACAAAAGAGGATGTAGAACAACATGCCCGAAGAATCACTGTCAAACCTGGAACTGAGCATCTGAACCTATATTCCGAGAAAATGCAGCCCACATCCGAAGATGTGGGTCAGTACCATGGAAAAAAACCGAGTATATGGGGGTGTATACAGTTGTATAAACATCATCATCATAAATATTTATAAAATATATGCAGGATGTATGAAAGGCACACATAGCCCGAAGAAAATCATCATAATTATGAGAGGATGAAATAAGTACAATAACACATGTGAGTCATCATATAATTTGTCAATCACTTTCGGTTCATCAAGAATAACAATTCTCATAATGTAAGTATCATTTGAATATTTTGAAAGAATAACTTTCACAATTCCACTTTCAAATCACTTCACCATTCACCATAGACACAAGGAAACACACACATACTGGGAGATCCTATAATCGACATAAACCATGTGAGCTACATGGAGTCCAACGTACAACCCACGTTGTGAAGAGCTGTCCTATCCATGCCATTAGAGTAGGACTATCGATATCAAATCCACATAAACTAGCGATCACTATATAAATTAGCCTCAGGCTCACTCCTACGTGGGCACGTGGTTCTAGGGAAGTAAGGTCACTTTATACCCCCCACTCGGTGCTAAATATTTCTCCCGGACTTAGCTCGGATCATTTCAAAGACAATCCACAACAAAACAATTTCAGTAATATATAAATATACATTGGGAGCCATCATGCTTCCCATATATCAAAATCAACCACGTTGTGGATTTCTTTCACACTTGAGTTCAAAACAACTCCATTAAGATCAAAAGGTCAAATCATTCAAACTATCTCAAATATTCAAAATCAACGTCCTTATAACACACTTTTTTTTTTAAAAAACACAATTTCCAATGGGGATTCATGACCCAAATATCAAAATCATGATAAATATCGTTCAAGATTCATGCTTTATATCACCACACATGTAAATTCATCTTTCAAAATCCTAAACATTAAGATTTCATAATAATGATCATAAGATATGGGTTAATGCTTCAAATTCATAAAAATCTAATAAAAATAATGCATTTGTAAAGAAAATTACTTTTGGGCACAAGAACGAAAGAGAGTTCTTGTTGAAAAATCCCACATACCTTGAATGATGAACTTGAGATCGATACTCGTTTTTGAGATGTTAATCGTGCCTTTGAATGATGGTTCTTGGAGTTCTTGAAATAGGAACTTGGAATCTCAAATAAATTTGCAGAAGTAATGGTGAACTTTGGAGGTTCTTAAAGTTGGATGTAGGAGCTTAGGGTTTTCTTTTTGAGGGAGTTCGATAAAATATAACATATAATACTTCTAATAGGCTTTAATATAGGGTTTGGACGGATTTTGGGTGAGGAGGAATGACCAAAATACCCCTAAAAATAAAAAAAATTCTCGAATCTGTCCTTTGGTAGACTGTTTTGATAGTCTGAAGTAGATCAACCATGATGTTTTACTCCGATATTCAAATTGGATGAAACTATTTTCATTAGAAAGAGGACTCTCATATCTTTCCGTTGATATATAGTATCCCACCCAGATCATTATGTACGAGGATTTATGATCATTTGAAGTTGACCAAAAAATTCACTTTTGATAGGCTGAAGTAGATCGACCATAACTTTTTGCTCCGATAGACAAATTGGATGAAACCAATTTCATTGGAAAGAGGACTCGCAGATCTTTCCGTTGATATATAGTATATTACCCATATCATTATGTACAAGTAGTTATGATCATTGAAAGTTGGAGCAAAAATATGCCTGTCCTCAGTACTTTTCCTGCACGTTTTACTATTCCCTACTATTCACGGTTCGATTGGAATGTTCATAACTCGTCGTTCGGGTGTCAATTTTGGATGATCCTTATATCGTTAGAGAGATTATTCGATACTCTACGTAATAGTGGGTCATAATATAAGATATTTTGCATGAAAAATTTATAATTCATTCTAGAAGATAGAACCCAACACATTTACGCACAAAATTTCAACGAAAAATTTTTCAGGGTATTACATCATCCCCCCCTTGGAAACATTCATCCTCGAATAACGCTAGACATGCCAAGATTAGATAGGGAATAGAGAATAAAGCTGAAACCATTCGTTAGACTCATCACCACATCATTTCTCACTCCGAATGCAACATACAATGCATAAATTCAAGAAACTACAGCTGAACACATAATAAATGACAGCTGAACTGTTGCAACTTTTATCACAAGTGCATGATTTAGTAAAGAACGGTACCTTCATCTTGATCGGAGTTCGCGAAAAATAGGTGCGGGTACTTGGATTGCATATCCGCCTTAGCTTCCCAAGTTGCACCCTCAACAGATTGGTTTCACCACAACACCTTAACCAAGGGAACTTCTTTGTTCCTTAATCTTCGGACACTGAAATCAAGAATCTTAACAGGAATCTCATCAAAAGAAAGATTTTCTTGAATGTCAGCACTCATAGAGGAATCCACTACCACAGCATCGCTAATATGCTTTCTAACCACAGGCAACTCGACTTCATAAGCTACCTTACCAACACGGCTAAGAATTTTGTAAGGACCAACATAACGGGGACTAAGCTTCCCTTTTTTTCTGAATCTCTTCACCCCACTCATGGGTTAAATTTTCAGATATACTAGGTCACCAACTTCAAACTCAAGGTCCCTCGTTCTACCATCCGCATATGACTTCTGATGACTCTGCGTAGTTTTCATCCTTTGCCTAATCAACTTAACTTTTTCCATAGCCTCAAATACCAAATCAGGACCACTCACAGCCGCTTCACCCATCTCAAACCAACCTATGGGTGATCTACACTTCCTCCCATATAAGGCTTCAAATAGAGCGATGCCAATACTAGAGTGGAAACTATTATTGTAAGAAAACTCTATCAACGACAAGTAATCATCCCAACTTTCGTTAAAGTCAAGTGCACAAGCTCTCAACATATCCTCTAAGGTCTGGATGATCCACTCAGCCTGACCATCAGTCTACGGATGAAAAGCGAAACTCAAAAGCACTTGGGTACCTAGACCCTTCTGAAAAGTTTTCGAAAATTGCGAAGTAAACTGAGTACCCCTATCCGAAATGATAGACAAGGGAACTTCATACAGTCTGACTAGCTCTCGAATAAACAATCTAGCATAATCGTCAGCAGTATATGAAGTATGAATAGGCAAGAAATGAGAAGACTTAGTGAACCTATCAACCACAACCTAAATGGAATCATGATGGCATCGGGAAGGAGGTAAACCAATCACGAATCCCATATTTATCTCTTCCTACTTCCAGGTGGGAATACTAAACTCTTGCATCATACCACCAGGTCTTTGGTGTTCAACCTTAACCTATTGCCATGTTACACACTAAGCTACAAACGCTGCTATATCTTTCTTCATGCCACTACACCAATAGATTTCCTGCAAGTCTCGGTACATCTTGGTGGCACCAGGATGAATAGAATATCGTGCCCCATGCGCTTCAGCTATAATCCTCTGTCTCAGATCATCAACATTCAGGACACACAATCTACCCTGTAATCTCAACACACCATCTCCCCCTTGGGAGAAAACCTTTACTTTTTGGTCCTTGACTGACTCCTTCAGTCTGACCAAACTAGCATCTAAGTATTGCTTTTCCTTCACTTACGAAACGAAGGAGGATTCAAAACTACTCTGGACCCCTATACTCCTTCAACAGAGTCAAACAACCTAACCCCCAATCTAGCCAAATGATGTACATCACGAGCCAACTCTTTCTTACCTTCTACCACATGCGAAATCTACCCATGGACACTCTACTTAGGGCATCCGCCACAATATTGGCCTTGCTCGGATGGTACAACACACTCATATCATAGTCCTTTAATAATTTTTACCATCGTCTCTGCCTAAGATTCAATTCTCTCTGGGTAAAGACATACTGCAGACTCTTATGATCAGTGAAAACATACATGGACACCATACAAATAATGTCTCCAGATTTTCAAAGCAAACACAACAACAGCCAACTCAAGGTCATGGGTGGGGTAATTTTTCTCATGGGGTTTCAACTGTCTAGAAACATAAGCTATCACCTTACCCTTCTACATAAATACACAACAAAACCCATCTCTTAAAGCATCATAGTACACCATAAAACCATCAACACCATCAGGCAAAGTCAAAACAGGGACTGAAGTGAGTCGAGTCTTCAACTCTTGAAAAATCTTCTCACAAGATTCGAACCACAAGAACTTCACTTTCTTTTGGGTCAACCATCTTATTAGAGACGCTATAGAGGAGACCCTCAACAAAACGGCGGTAATAGCCAGCTAAACCCAAGAAAATTTAGATATTAGTTAGAGAAATAGGTCTAGGCTGATTTCTAACAGCTTCGATCTTTTGGGGATCAACTCTAATACCCTCGGAAGAAATCATATGACCCAGAAAAGCAACTGACCTTAGCCAAAACTCACACTTACTGAACTTGGAAAATAACTTGTGATCTCTAAGGTCTTGCAAGACAGTTTGGAGATGATCAAAATGTTCATCCTCACTACGGGAGTACACCAGTATATCATCGATGAACACTATGACCAACATATCCAGATAAGATCTGAACACTCGATTCATGAGGTCCATGAAAGCTGTTGGGGCATTAGTTAACCTGAAGACATAACAAAAAACTCAAAATGGTCATAACTAGTTCGGAAAGCAGTTTTTGGGATGTCACACTCCCTAACTTTGAGTTGATAATAGCCGGAATGAAGGTCTATCTTTGAGAAATAACTTGCACCTTGCAATTGGTCAAACAAATCATCTATTCTTGGAAGGGGGTAATTATTATTTATGGTGACTTTATTCTCGGAAGGGGGTACTTATTATTTATGGTAATCAATGCACATACGGAAAGAGCCATCTTTCTTTCTCAAAAACAACACAAGAGCTCCCCAAGGAGAAACACTGGGCCTTATGAAACCTTTATCTAGTAGATCTTTGAGTTGCTCTTTCAACTCCTTTAGTTCTACAGGGGCCATACGATAAGGTGAAATAGAAATGGGCTGAGTATTGGGAAGAAGATTAATCCCGAACTCTATCTCTCTATCTGGAGGTATCCTTGGGAGATCATCTGAAAAGACATCAGAAAACACATTGACGACGTTAACAGACTAGAGAGTTGGAGTCTCAGACTTAGTGTCTTTGACTCTAACTAAATGGTAAATACACCCCTTGGAAATAAGCTTTTTAGCTTTGAGGTAAGAGATAAAATGACTCTTGGGTGACACAAAATTCCCAGACCACTCAAACACGGATGCACCCGAAAATTGAAACTTGACCACTCGGGTCCGACAATCAATAGAGGCATAAGAATAATACAGGAAGTCCATACCCAGAATCACATCAAAATCTACCATGTCTAACTCAATCAGATCATCCAACAAGAATCTATGAAGAACGGTAACAGGACACTTTTTATACATTTTTTGGGAACGTTTTCATTCAATGGGTCAGCAGGTTGAGGTTGTTGATCATCATTATTTCTTCTCACTCAACGTGGAGGCATATTTTTGTAAGTGGAGAGCACGAATCAATAGTAGCGAGAGACACTTTAAGCACGATAGACTTCTGAAAGAAAGAATCACACATTTTCCTAAAATGTCTTGTAGCCTCTTGCTCATAGATGTGGCACGCTATACACCGATGATCAAGACTCTACTTAACGCGGCTTGTCAGACTCGCTAGGACACCTCACAACCTTAGGCTCTGATACCAAGTTTGTAATACCCCAGTAAAATGGGTCTCAGAGCATCACACGATGCTTGAGGCTACGAGTAGCCCCAAGCTAACCCTTTGAGCCATTTTCATTCAGTTCAACATAAATCAATGGGGTTTCAAAAAATAGCCCTCAAATATCAGCAGAGTATTCATCATTCAAGAATAAAAAAATTTCAAAAAGATAACAAAATATGACTTATTAGTCAACTCCCAACATCTATACTAATCTGACAAGCCTCTAAGAAAATCAATAAAACCAACGAGCCATTGAGATATGCCCCAACTGACTCATACTCAGCTATCAAATGTAAACAATTTTATGAAACCAACATCAGACATCACATCCTCGGAACATGAGGACTCACCACAATAGAGGATGTAGAACAGCGTGCCCAAAGAATCACTGTTGAACCTAGAACTGAGCACCTGAACCTACATTCTGAGAAAATGCAGCTCACATCTAAAGATGTGGGTCAGTACCATGGAAAGAAGCTGAGTATATGGGGGTGTATGCAGTTGTATAAACATCATCATCAAAAATATTTATAAGAAATATGTAGGATGTATGAAAGACTCACATAGCCCGAAGAAAATCATCATAATCATGAGAGGATGAAATAATTTCAATAACACATGTGAGTCATCATATAATTTGTCAATCACTTTAAGTTCATCAAGAATATCAATTCTCATAATGTAAATATCATTTAAATCTTTTGAAAGAATAACTTTCACAATTCCACTTTCAAATCACTTCACCATTCACCGTAGACACAAGGAATAACACACACACACTAGGTGATCCTATAATCGACATAAACCATGTGAGCTACATACAGTCCAACGTACAATCCACATTGGAGAGAGCTATCCTATCCTTGCCATCGGAGTAGGATTATTGATATCAAATTCACCAAAACTAGTGATCACTATATAAATCAGCCTCAGGCTCACTCCTACGTGGGAACGTAGTTCTAGAGAAGTAAGGTCACTTTATACCTCCCACTCGGTGCTAAAGATTTATCCCAGACTTAGCTCAGATCATTTCAAAGACAATTCACAACAAAACAATTTTAGTACTATATAAATATACATCGGGAGCGATCATGCTTCCCATCTATCAAAATCAACCACGTGTTGGATTTCTTTCACACTTGAGTTTAAACAACTCCATTAAGACCAAAAGGTCAAATCATTCAAAATATCTCAAATATTTAACATCAACGTGCTTATAACACACACTTTTTCAAAAAAAAAAACACAATTTCCAAAGGGGATTCACGACCCTAATATCAAAATCATGATAAATATTGTTCAAGATTCATGCTTTATATCACCACACATGTAAATTCATTTTTCAAAATTATAAACATCACGATTTCATAATAATCATCATAAGATATGGGTTCATGCTTCAAATTCATAAAAATTAAATAAAAAATATGCCTTTGTAAAAAAATTACTTTTGGGCACAAGAACGAAAGAGAGTTCTTGTTGAAAAACCCCACATACCTTGAATGATGAACTTTAGATCGATACTCATTTTTGACATATTAATCGTGCCTTTGAATGATGGTTCTTGGAGTTCTTGAACTAGGAACTTGGAATCTTGAATAAATTTGCAGAATCAATGGTGAACTTTGGATGTTCTTGAAGTTTGATGTAGGAGCTTAGGGTTTTCTTTTTGAGGGAGTTTGGTGAAATATAACATATTTTGCTTCTAATAGGCTTTAATATGGGGTTTGTATGGATTTTGAGCGAGGGGGAATGACCAAAACGCCCCTACAAATCAAAAAAATTCTCAAATCTTTCCTTTGGTGGACTGTTTTGATAGTCTGAAGTAGATCAACCATAACATTTTACTCCAATATTCAAATTGGATGAAACTAATTTCATTAGAAATAACACTCTAATATCTTTCCGTTGATATATAGTATCCCACCCATATCATTGTGTACGAGGAGTTATGATCATTTGAAGTTGACCCAAAAATTCACTTTTGTTAGGCTGAAGTAGATCGACCATAACTTTTTTCTTCGATAGACAGACTGGATGAAACCAATTTCATTAGAAAGAAGACTTGCAGAGCTTTCCGTTAATATATAGTAGATCACCCATATCATTATGTACAATGAGTTATGATCGTTTAAATTTGGAGCAAAAATACGCCAGTCCTCAGTACTTTTCTTGCACGTTTTACTGTTCACTACTATTCATGGTTCGATCAGAATGTTCATAACTCGTCGCTCGGGTGTCCATTTTGGATGATCCTCATATCGTTGGAAAGCTTATTCGATACTCTACGCAATGGTGGGTCATAATCTAAGACATTTCACATGAAAAAGTTATAATTCATTCTAGAAGATAGAACCCAACACGGTTATGCACGAAATTTCAACGAAAAATTTTCTGGGGTATTACATCATCTCCCCTTGGAAACATTCATCCTCGAATGATACTAGACATGCCAAGATTAGATAGGGAATATTACATACAGCTGAAACCATTCGCTAGACTCATCACCACATCATTTCTCACTCCGAATGCAATATAGAATGAATAAATTCAAGAAACTAGAGCTGAACAAATAATAAACGACAGCTAAACTGCTGCAACTTTTATCACAAGTGCATGATTGCGAAGTGAACTGAGTACCCGTATCTGAAATGATAGACAAGGGAACTTCATGCAGTCTGACTAGCTCTCGGATGTACAATCTAGCGTAATCCTCAGCAGTATATGATGTATGAAGAGGCAAGAAATGATCAGACCTAGTCAACCTATCAACCACAACCCAAATGGAATCATGATGGCATCGAGAAGGAGGTAAACCAATCACTAAGTCTATATTTATCTCTTCCCACTTCCTAGTGGGAATACTAAACTCTTGCATCATACCACCAGGTCTTTGGTGTTCAACCTTAACCTGGTTGCATGTTGCATGCTTAGCTACAAACGTTTCTATATCTTTCTTGATGCCACTCCACCAATAGATTTCCCGCAAGTCTCGATACATCTTGGTGGCACCAGGATAAATAGAATATCACGCCTCATGCGCTTCAGCCATAATCCTCTGCCTTAGATCATCAATATTTGGGACACACAATGTACCCTGCATTTCAACACACCATCTCCCCCTTGGGAGAAAACCTTTACTTTTTGGTCCTTGACTAACTCCTTCATTCTGACCAAACTAGCATCTAAGTATTGCTTTTCCTTCACTTCTGAAACCAAGGAGGATTTGAAACTACTCTGAACCCCTATACTGCCTTCAGCAGAGTCAAACAACCTAACCTCCAGTCTAGTCAAATGATGTACATCACGAGCCAACTCTCTCTTACCTTCTACCACATGCGTAAAATTACCCATGGACACTCTACTTACGGAATCTGCCAAAATATTGGCCTTGCTCGGATGGTACAACACACTAATATCATAGTC
Organism: Capsicum annuum; assembly: GCF_002878395.1. Taxonomy (NCBI): domain Eukaryota; kingdom Viridiplantae; phylum Streptophyta; class Magnoliopsida; order Solanales; family Solanaceae; genus Capsicum; species Capsicum annuum. Next base: position 68,542,424 of record NC_061118.1, on the reverse strand, counting down.
CTTTAACAATTCTAACCTTCGTCTCTACCTAAGATTCAATTCTCTCTGGGTAAACACATACTGCAGATTCTTATAATCAGTGAAGACATCAACATGGACACCATACAAATAGTGCCTCCAGATTTTCAAAGCAAACACAACAGCAGCCAACTCAAGGTCATGGGTGGGGTGATTTTTCTCATGGGGTTGAACTGTCTAGAAGCATAAGCTATCACCTTACCCTTCTGCATCAATACGCAACCAAACCCAACTCTCAAAGCATCAAAGTACACCACAAAACCATTAACATCATCAGGCAAAGTCAAAATAGGGGCTGAAGTAAGTCGAGTCTTCAACTCCTGAAAACTCTTCTCACAAGATTTGGACCATAAGAACTTCAGTTTTTTTTGGGTCAACTGAGTCATAGGAGACGCTATAGAGGAGAAACCCTCAACAAATCAGCGGTAATAGCCAACTAAGCCCAAGAAACTTTGGATATCAGTCGGAGAAATAGGTCTAGGCTAATTTCTAACATCTTTGGTCTTTTGGGGATCAACTCTAATACCCTCGGAAGAAATGATATGACCCAGAAAAGCAACTGACCTTGGCCAAAACTCACACTTACTAAACTTGGCAAACAATTTGTGATCTCTAAGGGTTTGCAAGATAGTTCTGAGATAATCAGAATGTTCATCCTCACTACGGGAGTACACCAGTATATCATCGATGAACTCTACGACAAACATATCCAGATATGATCTAAACACTTAATTCATGAGGTCCATGAAAGCTGCTGGGGCATTAGTTAACCTAAAAGATATAACAAGAAACTCAAAATGCCCATAATGAGTTTGGAAAGTGGATTTTGGGATGTCACACTCCCTAACTTTGAGTTGATGATACTCGAAATTAAGGTCTATCTTTGAGAAATAACTTGAACCTAGCAATTAGTCAAACAAATCATCTATTCTCGGAAGGGGGTACATATTTTTTAGGGTGACTTTATTTAGTTGGCGGTAATCAATGCACATACGCAAAGAGCCATCTTTCTTTCTCAAAAACAACACAGGAGCTCCCCAAGAAGAATTATGAAACCTTAATCTAGTAGATCCTTGAGTTGCTCTTTCAACTCCTTAAGTTTTGCAGGGGCCATATGATAAGGAGGAATAGAAATGGGCTGAGTATTGGGAAGAAGATCAATCTTAAACTCTATCCCTCTATCAGGATGTATCCCTGGGAGATCATCCAGAAAGACATTAGAAAACTCATTGACGACGTTAACAGACTGGAGAGTTGGAGTCTCAGACCTAGTGTCTTTGACTCTAACCAAATGGTAAATATACCCCTTAGAAATAAGCTTTCTAGCTTTGAGATAAGAGATAAAATAACTCTTGGGTGACACAGAATTCCCAGACCACTCAAACACGGATGCACCCGGAAATTGAAACTTGACCACTCGGGTACGACAATCAATAGAGGCATAGGAAGAATACAACCAGTCCATACCCAGAATAATATCAAAATCTACCATGTCTAACTCAATTAGATCAGTCAACAAGACTCTATGAAGAATGGTAACCGGATACTTTTTATACAATTTTTGGGCACATTTTCATTCAATGGGTTAGTGGGTTGAGGTTGCTGACCATCATTATTTATTCTCGCTCAACGTGGAGGCATATTTCTAAAAGAGAAGAGCACAAATCAATAGCATAGAGAGACACCTTAAGCACGATAGACTTCTGAAAGAAAGAATCATACTTTTTCCTAAAATATCTTGTAGCCTTTTTGACATAGATGTGGCGCGCTATACACTGATGATCAAAACTCTACTTAACACGGCTTGTCAGACTCCCTAGGACACCTTAAAACCATAGGCTCTTATACCAAGTTTGTAACACCTCAAAAAATGGGTCCCAGAGCGTCACACGGTGCTTGAGGCTATGAGTAGCCCTAAGCTAACTCTTTGAGCCATTTTCATTCAGTTCAACACGAATCAACGGGGTTTCCATAAATAACCCTCAAATATCAATAGAGTAATCATCATTCAAGAATAAAAGAATTTTAAAAAGATAATAAAATATGACTTATTAGTCAACTCCCAACATCTATACTAGTCTGACAAGCCTCTAAGAAAATCAATAAAACCAGGAGCCATTGAGACATGCCCCAACTGACTCATACTCAGTTATTAAATGTAAATAATTCTATCAAAACAATATCAGAAATCACGTCCTCGGAACATGAGGAATCACCACAACAGAGGAAGTAGAACAGCGTGGCCGAAGAATCACTGTCGAACCTGGAGCTGAGCACCTGAACCTATATTCCATGTAAATGCAGCCCACATACGAAGATGTGGGTCAGTACCATGGAAAGGAACCGAGTATATGGGGGTGTATGCAGTTGTATAAATATTATCATCATAAATATTTATAAGAAATATGCAGGATGAATGAAAGGCACACATAGCTCGAAGAAAATTATTATAATCATGAGAGGATGAAATAAGTACAATAACACATGTGAGTCACCATATAATTTGTCAATCACTTTCAGTTCATCAAGAATATTAATTCTCAAAATGTAAATATCATTTAAATCTTTCGAAAGAATTACTTTCTCAATTCCACTTTCAAATTACTTCACTATTCACCATAGACACAAAGAAACACACACACGCACTGGGTGATCCTATAATCGACATAAACCATGTGAGCAACATTGAGTCCAATGTACAACCCACGTTGGGGAGAGCCGTCCTATCCTTGCCATCAGAGTAGGACTATCGATATTAAATCCACACAAAATAGTGATCACTACATAAATCAACCTCAGGCTCACTCCTACGTGGGCACGTAGTTATAGGGAAGTAAGGTTGCTTTATACCTCCCACTCGGTGCTAAAGATTTCTCTAGGACTTAGCTCAGATCATTTCAAAGACAATCCACAACAAAACAATTTCAGTAATATATAAATATACATCGAGAGCCATCATGCTTCCTATCTATCAAAATCAACAGCGTGTTGGATTTCTTTCACACGAGTTTAAAACAACTCCACTAAGACCAAAACGTCATATCATTCAAAATATCTCAAATATTTAACATCAACGTGCTTATAACACACACTTTTTCAACAAAAAAACACAATTTCCAATGGGGATTCACGACCCTAATATCAAAATCATGATAAATATTGTTCAAGAATTATGTTTTATATCACCACACATGTAAATTCATTTTTCAAAATTGTAAACATCAAGATTTCATAATTATCATCATAAGATATGGGTTCATGCTTCAAATTCATAAAAATCAAATAAAAATTATGCCTTTGTAAAGAAAATTACTTTTGGGCACAAAAACGAAAGAGAGTTCTTGTTGAAACACCCCACATAACTTGAATAATGAACTTTAGATCGATACTCATTTTTTAGATGTTAATCGTGCCTTTGAATGATGGTTCTTGAACTAGGAACTTTGAATCTTGAATGAATTTGCAGAATTAACGGTGAACTTTGGATGTTCTTGAAGTTGGATGTAGGAGCTTAGAGTTTTCTTTTTGAGTGAGTTTGACGAAATATAAAATATTATGCTTCTAATAGGCTTTAAAAAAGGGTTTGGATGGATTTTGGGTGAGGGGGAATGACCAGAACTCCCCTAAAAATAAAAAAAATTCTTGAATCTGTCCTTTGGTGGACTGTTTTGATAGTCTAAAGTACATCAATCATAACGTTTTCTCCAATGTTCAAATTGGATGAAATTAATTTCATTAGAAAGAGGACTCTAATATCTTTTCGTTGATATATAGTATCCCCCCATATCATTGTGTACGAGGAGTTATGATCATTTGAAGTTGACCCTAAAATTTACTTTTGATAGGTTGAAGTAGATCGATCATAACTTTTTGCTTCGATAGACAAATTGGATAAAACCAATTTCATTGGAAAGAAGACTCGAAGAGCTTTTCGTTGATATATAAAAGATCATCCAGATCATTATGTACAACAAGTTATGGTCTTTTAAATTTGGAGCAATAATACGCCAGGCCTCAGTACTTTTCCTGCATGTATTACTGTTCACTACTATTCATGGTTCGATGGGAATGTTCATAACTCGTCGTTCGGGTGTCCGTTTTGGATGATCCTCATATCGTTGGAAAGCTTATTCGATACTCTATGCAATGGTGGGTCATAATCTAAGACATTTCACATGAAAAAGTTATAATTCATTCTAGAAGATAGAACCCAACACGGTTATGCATGAAATTTCAATGAAAAATTTTCTGGGGTATTACATCATCCCCCCTTGGAAACATTCATCCTCGAATGACACTAGACATGCCAAGATTAGATAGGGAATATTACATACAGCTGAAACCATTTGCTAGACTCATCACCACATCGTTTCTCACTCCGAATGCAATATAGAATGAATAAATTCAAGAAACTAGAGCTGAACAAATAATAAACAACAGCTGAACTGGTGCAACTTTTATCACAAGTGCATGATTGCGAAGTGAACTGAGTACCCCTACCCAAAATAATATACAAGGGAACTTCATGCAGTCTGACTAGCTATCGGATATACAATCTAGCGTAATCCTCAGCAGTATATGAAGTATGAACAGGCTAGAAATGATCAGACTTAGTCAACCTATCAACCACAACCCAAATGGAATCATGATGGCGTCGGGAAGGAGGTAAACCAATCACGAAGTCCATATTTATCTCTTTCTACTTCCAGGTGGGAATACTAAACTCTTGCATGATACCACCAGGTCTTTGGTGTTCAACCTTAACCCGTTGGCATGTTGCACACTAAATGGGGATTCACGACCCTAATAGCAAAATCATGATAAATATTGTTCAAGATTCATGGTTTATATCACCACACATGTAAATTTATTTTTCAAAATCATAAACATCAATATTTCAAAATAATCATCATAAGATATGGGTTCATGCTTCAAATTCATAAAAATCAAATAAAAAGTATGCCTTTGTAAAGAAAATTACTTTTGGGCACAAGAACCAAAGAGAGTTCTTGTTGAAACACCCCACATACCTTGAATGATGAGCTTTAGATCGATGCTCATTTTTGAGATGTTAATCGTGCCTTTGAATGATGGTTCTTGGATTTCTATAACTAGGAACTTGGAATCTTGAATAAATTTGAAGAATTAATGGTGAACTTTGGATGTTCTTGAAGTTGGATGTAGGAGTTTAGGGTTTTCTTTTTGAGGGAGTTTGATGAAATATAACATATTATGCTTCTAATAGGCTTTAATATAGGGTTTGGATGGATTTTGGGTGAGGAGGAATGACCAAAATGCCCCTAAAAATCAAAAAAATTCTTGAATCTGTCCTTTGATGGACTGTTTTGATAGTCTAAAGTAGATCAACCATAACTTTTTACTCCAATATTCAAATTGGATGAAACTAATTTCATTAAAAATAGGACTCTAATATCTTTCCGTTGATATATAGTATCCCACCCATATCATTGTGTACGAGGAGTTATGATCATTTGAAGTTGACCCAAAAATTCACTTTTGGTAGGCTGAATTAGATCGACCCTAACTTTTTTCTCCGATAGACAAATTGTATGAAACCAATTTCATTGGAAAGAAGACTCGCAGAGCTTTCCATTGATAATAGTAGATCACCAGATCATTATGTACAAGGAGTTATGATTGTTTAAATTTGGAGTAAAAATACGCCAGGACTCGGTACTTTTCCTGCACGTTTTACAGTTCACTACTATTCATAGTTCAATCGGAATGTTCAAAACTCATCGTTCGGGTGTCCGTTTTGGATGATCCTCATATCGTTGGAAAGATTATTCGATACTCTACGCAATGGTGGGTCATAATCTAAGACATTTCGCATGAAAAATTTATAATTCATTCTAGAAGATAGAACCCAACACGTTTATGCACAAAATTTCAACGAAAAATTTTCTGGGGTATTACATCATCCCCCTTGGAAACATTCATCCTCGAATGACGCTAGACATGCCAAGATTCGATAGGGAATAGAGTATACAGCTGAAACCATTCGTTAGACTCATCACCACATCGTTTCTCACTCCGAATGCAATATAGAATGAATAAATTCAAGAAACTAGAGCTGAACAAATAATAAACGACAGCTGAACTGCTACAAATTTTATATCAAGTGCATGATTGCGAAGTGAATTGGGTACCCCTATCCAAAATAATATACAAGGGAACTTCATGCAGTCTGACTAGCTCTCGGATATACAATCTAGCGTAATCCTCAGCCTTATATGAAGTATGAACAGACAAGAAATGAGTAGACTTAGTCAACCTATCAACCACAACCCAAATGGAATCATTATGGCGTCGGGAAGGAGGTAAACCAATAACAAAGTCCATATTTATCTCTTCCCACTTCCTGGTGGGAATACTAAACTCTTGCATCATACCACCAGGTCTTTGGTGTTCAACCTTAACCTGTTGGCATGTTGCACACTTAGCTAAAAACGCTGCTATATCTTTATTGATGCCACTCCACCAATAGATTTCCCGCAAGTCTCGATACATCTTGGTGGCACCAGGATGAATAGAATATCACGCCCCATGTGCTTCAGCCATAATCCTTTGCCTTAGATCATCAATATTCGGGACACACAATGTACCCTGCATCTCAACACACCATCTCCCCCTTGGGAGAAAACCTTTACTTTTTGGTCCTTGACTAACTCCTTCATTCTGACCAAACTAGCATCTAAGTATTGCTTTTCCTTCACTTCCGAAACCAAGGAGGATTCGGAACTACTCTGAACCCCTATACTACCTTCAACAGAGTCAAACAACCTAATCCTAGTCTAGCCAAATGATGTACATCACGAACCAACTCTTTTTTACCTTCTACCACATGCGAAACACTACTTATGGACACTCTATTTAGGGCATCCGCCACAACATTGGCCTTGCTCGGATATAGTCTTTTAACAATTCTAACCTTCGTCTCTGCCTAAGATTTAATTCTCTTTGGGTAAACACATACTGCAGACTCTTATGATCAGTGAAAATATCAACATGGACACCATACAAATAGTGTCTCCAGATTTTCAAAGCAAACACAATAGCAGCCAACTCAAGGTCATGGGTGGGGTAATTTTTCTCATGGGTTTCAACTGTCTAGAAGCATAAGCTATCACCTTACCCTTCTGCATCAATACGCTACCAAATCCAACTCTCGAAGCATCACAGTACACCACGAAACCATTAACACCATCAGGCAAAGTGAAAATAGGGGCTGAAGTGAGTCGAGTCTTCAACTCCTGAAAACTCTTCTCACAAGATTCAGACCACAAGAACTTCACTTTCTTTTGGGTCAACCGAGTCATAGGAGATGCTACAAAGGAGAAACCCTCAACAAATCGGCGGTAATAGCCAACTAAGCCCAAGAAACTTCGGATATCAGTCGGAGAAATAGGTCTAGGCTAATTTCTAACAGCTTCGGTTTTTGGGGATCAACTCTAATACCCTCAAAAGAAATGATATGACCCAAAAAAGCAACTGACCTTAGAAAAAACTCACACTTACTGAACTTGCAAAATAACTTGTGATCTCTAAGGGTTTGCAAGATAGTTCGAAGATAATCAGAATGTTCATCTTCACTACGGGAGTACACCAGTATATCATCGACGAACCCTATGACAAACATATCCAGATATGATCTAAACACTCGATTCATGAGGTCCATGAAAGCTCAAGGAGCATTAGTTAACCCAAAAGACATAACAAGAAACTCAAAATGCCCATAACGAGTTCGGAAAGTGGTTTTTGGGATGTCACACTCCCTAACTTTGAGTTGGTGATAGCCGAAACGAAGGTCTATCTTTGAGAAATAACCTGCACCTAGCAATTGGTCAAACAAATGATCTATTCTCAGAAGGGGGTACTTATTTTGTATGGTGACTTTATTCAGTTGGCGGTAATCAATGCACATACGCAGAGATCCATCTTTCTTTCTAAAAAACAACACAGGAGCTCCCCACGGAGAAACACTAGGCCTTATGAAACCCTTATCTAGTAGATCTTTGAGTTTCTCTTTCAACTCCTTGAGTTTTACAGGGGCCATACGGTAAGGAGGAATTGAAATTGGCTGAGTATTGGGAAGAAGATCAATCCCGAACTCTATCGCTCTATAAGGAGGTATCCCTGGGACATCATCCGGAAAGACATCAGAAAAGTCATTAACGACGTTAACAGACCGGAGAGTTGGAGTCTCAGAACTAGTGTCTTTGACTCTAACCAAATGGTAAATACACCCCTTGGAAATAAGCTTTCTAGCTTTGAGATAAGAGATAAAATGACTCTTGGGTGACACAGAATTCCCAGACCACTCAAACACGGATGCACCCAAAAACTGAAACTTGACCACTCGAGTTCGACAATCAATAGACGCATAAGAAGTATACACCCAGTCCATACCCAGAATCACATCAAAATCTACCATGTCAAACTCAATCAGATCAGCCAATAAGACACTATGAAGAATGGTAACAGGACACTTTTTATACACTTTTTGGGCACATTTTCATTCAATGGGTCGGCGGGTTGAGGTTGCTGACTATCATTATTTCTTCTACCTCGACATGGAGGCACATTTCTAAAAGAGCAGAGCACGAATAAATAGTAGAGAGAGACACTTTAAGCACGATAGACTTCTGAAAGAAAGAATCATACTTTTTCCTAGAATATCTCGTAGCCTCTTGCTCATAGATGTGGCGTGCTGAACACTGATGATCAAGATTCTACTTAACGCGGCTTGTAAGACTCCCTAGGACACCTTAAAACCTTATGCTCTGATACCAAGTTTGTAACACGTCAAACAATGGGTCCCAGAGCGTCACACAGTGCTTGAGGCTATGAGTAGCCCCAAGCTAACCCTTTGAGCCATTTTTATTCAGTTCAACATAAATCAACAGGATTTCGATAAATAACCCTCAAATATCAACAGAGTAATCATCATTCAAGAATAAAAGAATTTCAAAAAGATAACAAAATATGACTTATTAGTCATCTGCCAACATCTATACTAGTTTGATTAGCCTCTAAGAAAATCAATAAAACCAGTGAGCCATTGAGACATGCCCCAACTGACTCATACTCAGTTATCAAATGTAAATAATTCCGTCAAACCAACATCAGACATCACGTCCTCAGAACATGAGGACTCACCACAACAGAGGATGTAGAACAGCATGCCCGAAGAATCATTGTCGAACCTGGAACGGAGCACCTGAACCTACATTCTGAGAAAATACAGCCCACATCCGAAGATGTGGGTCAGTACCATAGAAAGGATCCAAGTATATGGGGGTGTATGCAGTTGTATAAACATCATCATCATAAATATTTCTAAGAAATATGCAGGATGTATGAAAGACTCACATAGCCCGAAGAAAATCATTATAATCAAGAGAGGATGAAATAAGTGCAATAACACATATGAGTCATCATATAATTTGTCAATCACTTTCAGTTCATCAAGAATATCAATTCTCAAAATGTAAATATCATTTAAATCTTTCGAAAGAATTAAATTCAAAATACCACTTTCAAATAACTTCACCATTCACCATAGACACATGGAAACACACACACACACACTGGGAGATCCTATAACTGAAATAAACCATGTGACCTACATGGAGTCTAACGTACAACCCACGTTGGGGAGAGCCGTTCTATCCTTACCATTAGAGTAGGACTATCGATATCAAATCCACACAAACTAGTGGTCACTATATAAATCAACCTCAGGTTCACTCCTACATGGGCACGTAGTTCTAGGGAAGTAAGGTCGCTTTATACCTCCCACTCGGTGATAATGATTTCTCTCGAACTTGGCTCAAATCATTTCAAAGAATATCCACAACAAAACAATTTCAGTACTATATAAATATACATCGAGAGCCATCAAGCTTCCCATCTATCAAAATCAACCACGTGTTGGATTTCTTTCACACTTGAGTTTAAAACAACTCCATTAAGACCAAAAGGTCATATCATTTAAAATATCTCAAATATTTAACATCAACGTGCTTATAACGCACACTTTTTCAAAAAAAACACAATTTCCAATGGGAATTCACAACCCTAATATCAAAATCATGTTAAATATTGTTCAAGATTCATGCTTTATATCACCACACATGTAAATTTATTTTTCAAAATCATAAACATCAATATTTCAAAATAATCATCATAAGATATGGGTTCATGCTTCAAATTCATAAAAATCAAATTAAAAGTATGCCTTTGTAAAGAAAATTACTTTTGGGCACAAGAACGAAAGAGAGTTCTTGTTGAAACACTCCACATACCTTGAATGATGAACTTTAGATCGATACTCATTTTTGAGATGTTAATCATGCCTTTGAATGATGGTTCTTGGAGTTCTTGAACTAGGAACTTGGAATCTTGAATAAATTTGAAGAATTAATGGTGAACTTTGGATGTTCTTGAAGTTAGATTTAGGAGCTTAGGGTTTTTTTTTTTGAGGGAGTTTGATGAAATATAACATATTATGCTTCTAATAGGCTTTAATATAGGGTTTGGATGGATTTTGGGTGAGGGGAAATGACCAAAATGCCCCTAAAAATCAAAAAAATTCTTGAATCTGTCCTTTGATGGACTGTTTTGATAGTCTGAAGTAGATCAACCATAACGTTTTGCTTCAATATTCAAATTGGATGAAACTAATTTCATTAGAAAGAGGACTCTAATATATTTCCTTTGATATATAGTATCCCACCCATATCATTGTGTACTAGGAGTTATGATTATTTGAAGTTGACCTAAAAATTCACTTTTGTTAGGCTGAAGTAGATCGACCATAACTTTTTGCTTCAATAGACAAATTGGATGAAACCAATTTTATTGGAAAGAAGACTCGTAGAGATTTTTGTTGATATATAGTAGATCACCCAGATCATTATGTACAAGGAGTTATGATCGTTTAAAGTTGGAGCAAAAATACGCCAGGCCTCAGTACTTTTCCTGCACGTTTTACTGTTCACTACTATTCACGGTTCGATCAGAATGTTCATAACTCGTCGTTCGGGTGTCTGTTTTGGATGATCCTCATATCGTTGGAAGGATTATTCGATAATCTACACAATGGTTGGTCATAATATACGACATTTTGCATGAAAAATTTATAATTCATTCTAGAAGATAGAACCCAACACGTTTATGCACAAAATTTCAATGAAAAATTTCTCGGGGTATTACATTATCCCCCCCCTTGGAAACATTGGTCCTATAATGATGCTAGACATGCCAAGATTAGATAGGGAATAGAGAATACTAAACTCTTGCATCATACCACCAGGTCTTTGGTGTTTAACCTTAACCTGCTGGCATGTTGTACACTTAGCTGCAAACGCTGCTATATCTTTCTTCATGCCACTCCACCAAAAGATTTCCCGCAAGTCTCGGTACATCATGGGGGCACCAGTATGAATTGAATATTGTGCCCCGTGCACTTCAGCCATAATCCTCTATCTCAGATCATCAACATTCGGGACACAAAATATACTCTGCAATCACAACACACCTTCTCCCTCTTGGGAGAAAATCTCTACTTTTTGGTCCTTGACTGACTCTTTCAGTTTGACCAAACTAGCATCTAACTATTGCTTTTCCTTCACTTCGAAAACGAAAGAGGATTCGGAACTACTTTGAACCCCTATACAACCTTCAGCAGAGTCAAACAACCTAACCCCCAATCTAGCCAAACGATGTACATCACGAACCAACTCTTTCTTACCTTCTACCACATGCGAAACACTACCCATGGACATTCTATTTAGGGCATCTGCCACAACATTGGCCTTGCCCAGATGGTACAGAACACTCATATCATAGTAGTTCTTCAATAATTCTAACCATCGTCTCTGCCTAAGATTCAATTCTCTCTGGGTAAACACGTACTGCAGACTCTTATGATCAGTGAAAACATCAACATGGACACCATAAAAATAGTGTCTCCAAATTATCAAAGCAAACACAATAGCAGCCAACTCAAGGTCATGGGTGGGGTAATTTTTCAAGGGGTTTCAACTGTCTAGAAGCATAAGCTATCACCTTACCCTTCTGCATTAATACGCAACCCAACCCAACTATCAATGCATCAAAGTACACCACAAAACCATCAACACCATCAGGCACAGTATAAATAGGGGCTGAAGTAAGTCGAGTCTTCAACTCCAGAAAACTCTTCTCACAAGATTCGAACCATAAGAACTTCACTTTCTTTTGGGTCAACCGAGTCATAGGAGATGCTATAGAGGTGAAACCCTCAAAAAACGGCGGTAATAGCGAGCTAAACCCAAGAAACTTTGGATATTAGTCAGAGAAATAGGTCTAGGCCAATTTCAAACAGCTTCGGTCTTTTGGGGATCAACTCTAATACCCTCGAAAGAAATGATATGACCCAGAAAAGCAACTGACCTTAGCCAAAACTCACACTTACTAAACTTCGCAAACAACTTGTGATTTCTAAGGGTTTGCAAGACAGTTCGGAGATGATTAGAATGTTCATCCTCACAATGGGAGTACACCAGTATATCATCGATGAATACTATGACAAACATATCCAGATATGATCTGAATACTCGATTCATGAGGTCCATGAGCTGCTGGTGCATTAGTTAACTCGAAAGATATAAGAAGAAACTCAAAATGACCATAACGAGTTTGGAAAGTGGTTTTTGGGATGTCACACCCTCTAACTTTGAGTTGAAGATAGCCAGAATGAAGGTCTATTTTTGAGGAATAACTTGCACCTTACAATTGGTCAAACAAATCATCTATTCTCAGAAGGGGGTACTTATTTTTTATGGTGACTTTATTCTGTTGGCGGTAATCAATGCATATACGGAAAGAGCCATCTTTCTTTCTAAAAAAAAATACAGGAGCACCCTAAGTAGAAATACGGTAAGATCTTTGAGTTGCTCTTTCAACTTCATAAGTTCTGCAGGGGCTATATGGTAAGAAGGAATAAAAATGGGCTGAGTATCGGGAAAAAGATCAATCCCGAACTCTATCTCTCTATCAGGAGGTATCCTTGGGAGATCATCCAAAAAGACATCAGAAAACTCATTGACGACGTTTAAGCACGATAGACTTCTGAAAGAAAGAATCATACTTTTTCCTAAAATGTCTTGTAGCCTCTTGCTCATAGATGTGGCACACTACACACCGATGATCAAGACTCTACTTAACGCGGCTTGTCAGACTCGCTAGGACACCTTAAAACCTTAGGCTCTGATACCAAGTTTGTAACACCCGAGAAAATGGGTCTCAGAGCGTCACACGGTGGTTGAGGCTACGAGTAGCCCCAAGCTAATCTTTTGAGCCATTTTTATTCAGTTCAATATAAATCAACGGGATTTCGATAAATAACCCTCAAATATCAACAGAGTAATCATTATTCAAGAATAAAAGAATTTTAAAAAGATAACAAAATACAACTTATTAGTCAACTCCCAACATCTATACTAGTCTGACAAGCCTCTAAGAAAATCAATAAACCAGCGAGCCATTAAGACATGCCCCAACTGACTCATGCTTGGTTATCAAATGTAAACAATTCCGTGAAACCAACATCAGACATCACGTCCTCAAAACATGAGGACTCACCACGATAGAGGATGTAGAACAGCGTGCCCGAAGAATCACTGTGAAACTTGGAACTGAGCACCTGAACCTACATTTCGAGAAAATATAGCCCACATCCAAAGATATGGGTCAGTACCATGGAAAGAAACTGAGTATATGGGGGTGTATGCAGTCGTATAAACATCATCATAAATATGTATAAAAAATATACAGGATGTTTGAAAGAGTCACATAGCCCGAAGAAAATCATCATAATCATGAGAAGATGAAACAAGTACAATAACACTTGTGAGTCATCATATAATTTGTCAATCACTTTCAGTTCATCAAAAATATCAATTCTCATAATGTAAATATCATTTAAATCTTTCGAAAGAATAACTTTCACAATTTCACTTTCAAATCACTTCACCATTCACCATAGACATAAGGAAACACACACACACTGGGAGATCCTATAAACGACATAAACCATGTGAGCTACATAGAGTCCAACGTACAACACACGTTAGGGAGAGCTGTCCTATCCTTGCCATCGGAGTAGGACTATCTATATCAAATCTACACAAACTAGTGATCACTATATAAATTAGCCTCAGGCTCACTCCTATGGGGGCACGTAGTTCTAGGGAATTAAGGTCGCTTTATACCTCCCACTTGGTGCTAAAGATTTCTCCCAGACTTAGCTTAGATCATTTCAAAGACAATCCACAACAGAACAATTTTAGTAATATATAAATATATATCGGGAGCCATCATGCTTCCCATCTATCAAAATCAACCACTTGTTGGATTTCTTTCACACTCGAGTTCAAAACAACTCGATTAAGACCAAAAGGTCAAATCATTCAAAATATCTCAAATATTTAACATCAACGTGCTTATAACACACACTTTTTAAAAAAAACACACAATTTCCAATGGGGATTCACGACCCAAATATCAAAATCATGATAAATATCGTTCAAGATTCATGCTTTATATCACCACACATGTAAATTCATCATTCAAAATCATAAACATTAATATTTCATAATAATTATCATAAGATATTGGTTCGTGCTTCAAATTCATAAAAATCAAATACAAATCTTGCCTCTGTAAGAAAAATTACTTTTGGGCACAAGAACGAAAGAGAGTTCTTGTTGAAAAACCCCACATACCTTGAATGATGAACTTTTGATCGATACTCATTTTTGAGATGTTAATCGTGCCTTTGAATGATGGTTCTTGGAGTTCTTGAACTAGGAACTTGGAATCTTGAATAAATTTGCAGAATTAATGGTGAACTTTAGAGATTCTCGAAGTTGGATGTAGGAGCTTAGTGTTTTCTTTTTGAGGGTGTTTGATGAAATATAGTATATAATGCTTCTAATAGGCTTTAATATAGAGTTTGGAAAGATTTTAGGTGATGGAGAATGACCAAAATGCCCCTAAAAATTAAAAAAATTCTCGAATTTGTCCTTTGGTGGACTGTTTTGATAGTCTAAAGTAGATTAACCATAACGTTTTACTCCAATATTCAAATTAGATGAAACCAATTTCATTAGAAAGAGGACTATTATATGTTTTCGTTGATATGTAGTATCCCACCCAGATCATTGTGTACGAGGAGTTATGATTATTTGAAGTTGACCTAAAAATTCACTTTTGGTAGGCTGAAGTAGATCGACCATAACTTTTTGCTCTGATAGACAAATTGGATGAAACCAATTTCACTGGAAAGAGGACTCATAGAGATTTCCGTTGATATATAGTAGATCACCCAGAGATTTATGGTCATTTCAAGTTGGAGAAAAAATACGCCAGGCCTCCGTACTTTTCCTACACGTTTTACTGTTCACTACTATTCATGATTCATTTGGAATTTTCATAACTCGTCGTTCGGGTGTCCATTTTGGATGATCCTCATATCGTTGGAAAGCTTATTCGACACTCTACGCAATGGTAGGTCATAATCTAAGACATTTCATATGGAAAATTTGTAATTCATTGTAGAAGATAGAACCCAACAAGCTTACGCATAAAATTTCAACGAAACATTTCCCGGGGTATTACAAAGATCATCAAGAAAAACCTTAAAAAATTCATTGACCAAGAGAATGAATTGCAATGAAGGACCCTCCTAGTTAGAATCTTTAACCCAGAACAAATGATAGAGATATCCCTTAGAAATCAATTTTCAGGCTCTAAGATATGATATAAACCTTCCCTTAGGCACTAGAGAACCCCTTTCCCACTCAATGACTACCTCATTAGGGAATTTAAACTTGACCTTATGGGTTAGACAATATAAGGAGCCATAGAGCACATACAACTGATCCATCCGCAATATGACATCAAAACCAATCATGTCTAACTCTATCAGATCTACCAGAGTTTCTCTATCACTAGTATATACCACACAACCCCTATAAACTCTTCTAGCAACCATAGAGTTAGCCATCGGGGTTTAAACAAAAAAAGGATCAGGGATACACTCGGGACCAAAACCAAAATACACAGCCATAAATGGGGTCACATAAGAAAGAGTATGTTAGCCTTCTATGTTTATGTTTTAATAATTACAAACTAATAAGTGCATTTTTGCAGGATATTGGAAAACTAATAATGATGAAAGAAGCTGACTCTAGGAGTGAAAGGACATCAAATCATGATCTAAGACATCCAAGAAAATCAATCAAAACAAAGAGTAAAAGAAAGGAAAATCTTAGCCCCAGAATCACGGCAGATTAGATTAATCACAATAAAGCAAAAGAAACAAAAGATTGCGAACAAACTTTGAAAAGCATCAATCACTACAAGAGAAAAAGAAATAAAAGATCATGGATGCATCTGATACAGACGTGAGTGAAACTGATGTATGGAGATATCTTATGTGGACATACCCTACGGTAACATTCCTTAATCAAAAAATTAATTCCAATCCTTGATTGAGAATAAATCTATTGGCTTTCCTTACTAAGAGTAGCAGCTAAAGACTATTTAAGAAGAAGACTAAAGATAGACAAGTGCTACTTAACTTCAACGAAAAATCTCAAAGTGTCTTAGTCTTAGTCTGACAAAACTTTGTGATCCTTAGTTTATAATGGTTATATAAAGAATAGGATCGAGTCGACTTTTAATAAGAACTGAAGTTGTGCCAAAAGATCTGAAGAACAAAATATATAAGTCTTCGAAAGTTGTTTCTCATCATTGTAATCGAGCTCAACATTAAATGATCTAAGAAAATGATTGAAACCCAAGGGGACTAGAGGTAGGCACTATATTCCTTATTCTAACTAGGATAAATTTTTGTCTTAACTTTAAACTTAGATATTTACTTGCTTGTTTATTTCTACTTTAAGATGTTCTGAGAAGTATACTAATCTTTAGGAGAGGTGACTATGAGGAGCCAATAGTCGACTCATAGGAAATTTTCAATTCACCCCCTCACCTCTTAAATTTTAGAGTAAAACCTGGATAAAGAAAGTAATACACATAACAATAAAAGAGTTGTAACATACCAGTGACAACATCAGGAGATGATTTAGAGTCCTGGTGGGTACCAAGAGCATACAAGAAATTTTGGCCAGTGCCGGTACTAGAGGCAGAAACAACACCCTTTGGTGTAGGAGCTGATGAAGTGGAGAGAGGAATCTTATTTGCTCCCGAAGCAACCTTAGAAGGAAAATCCATTTGCAAGTGACCACTCTGAACATATTTAAAACATATGTTCTTCCCTTTTTCACAAATCCCACGGTGCACTTGATTGAAGAATCTACAAAAAGGGTATGATGGAGCAGACCGAGCCCCACCAGCCTGCAATTGGGTTCCCTACGCCTTATATCCACTATCATGCTGAGAACAACTATTACCCGACGACTTTAAATAAGGAGCACTAGTTGTATAGTAGGAACCAAAACTCCCACACTTCTTCTTAGACCACTTTCCACCATCTCTACCACCCTGCTGCTGACATCTGCCCTGATAAAAAAATCTAAACATCTTGTTATGACTCTTCCCAAATTAAGCCTACTTATTTTCCTATTTCTTAATCTGCTGCATATATCCAACCAGTCTAGTGATGTCCATATCCCTATTAAATACGGCAACCTCACTCTCTAGAATCAAATCATGGGATAACCCAGGAGTGAAATTCCTCATTCTAGCCCTAATGCTAGACACTAACTCAGGATGATATCAGGACAACTAATGGATTTTCAAGGCATACTCCATGATTACAATCCTTCCTTGCTATAGATAAAAAGATAAAACAACTCAAAATATAGCCGCTTGCCCGGAGTTGGCCGAATTTCAAGCATATAACAAGATAGCATAATGGTCCAATTCAAGACTTGGGATAGGTCTATGACCGTGAATGACCCAAATGAGTCAAACCATCTAAACCTAACCGAACCATACCATAAAACAAAAGTAAAACAATAGCCAAGTTCTTATTCATAACATAACATAAAAGGGTGGAAAAATCATAAATCCAATAAAATGGTATTAGACATTGTACCAGTTTAATACTAAGGCTGACATCACTACCGACACTACTCATACTAACCTATAGTAGTCCCATAAAAGCCTATAACTAAAAGAAAAATAATATTCGATTGGGACATGCCTCCAACCATAGCCAAAACCAATATCCATAAGCTAACCAAAGTATGTAAAAACATCTATGATATGAAATGGATCCTTTTGGAGTATGGAAGCTCACTACTTCAATCCAATAGCCGATCCTAAATCTGAACACTATATCAGGGGAGTAGAATGGTTGGTTCCTATACCGCGTAGGGAAATAGGTGTCCGAAGATGGGTTAGCAGGTGAAAGCTAGCAAGAAACTAAGGATAAGGATAAAATAATGCCAACCATTAAAACCAAGTAATAACAACCATATGCCTTCAAAACCATACATACATACATACATATATATATATATATCTATAACCATATCAAGAAAGGGAATCAGGTTTAATATGAATTTAAAACCATTAACCTGGGTATGTGTAGATTAACCACCCTAAAACCACGCACGAGCTATATGGGTCCAGTGTAACCCTTTGAACGGGGCCCAATACGTGTAGCTGCATGAACCGATGATACCATAAGAGTAGGGGATTCCTAAGTGCCCTTCTCTCTCTATGATCTATATGTACACTGTACTTAGAGGATTCTCGTGTACCTCATAGTATCATATAAGGTCGCTATGACCAACCATCATATCGGCAAACATGAGTTTCCAATCTCTATCTATTGGACTCACACCTTTACGATTAGCTATCATACCCCGATATTATCGTCCAATTAAAACCATTACCATCTAACCAAACCACTATTTCATTTATTATTAACCAAGTCTATAAATAGTGCTATCGTCATACCGACTATAGCTTGCAAGCAATGTCCTTAGCCAACCTCTATAGAATAAGGGATTCTCATGTACTCATAGATTAACTTGTTTAGTTACTTGGGGGATTCACATGTACCCATAATATTGTTCATTGATATGTTTTCTTGGGGATTCCCTTGTACCCCACAAGGCTTTCAATTGGACCAACCATGACCACCAAGACATTACCATTTAACCATACTAAAATCATTTAGACCCTTTATACCATTTAGGATTCCACTACTAAATTATACCATTCAATAGTTCAATGAAAATCCAATAATTTAACCAAAAGAATTCTTATAGATATTTTATCAAACATATTGGGGACATAGTATTTCTAAAGCCAAAACCAATTACCAATTAATCATTTCCATGCAAAAAATTGTTCAAACCACCATAATAATATGAAAACCATAAGTAAAAGACATGGTAAAACCATAACCAACCATTATAGCCAAAACCCTAACATATTTTTGAAAACCCAAAACTATACAATATTCATGTCATGAAAACAATTCATAAATTATGCCTTTTTTAGAACTAATAATAAGGGAGGATTAACTTTCCTTAGATTAGAAGATAATGAAGAGAAATTACCTTAGCAAACCCCCAAATTATTCCTCTAGATGAAACCATATCCTTCTTTTACCCAAGAGCCTTAGAGAGAAATAGAGTGTTGTAATATACTTTCTAAGAGTTTAAGGATAGAATAATAGGGTAAATAATATCCCAAGTGTGATAGAAGTCATGGGGTCCCAAGGGGTTATAAGGAGAAATGTCTAGATTGCCCCCAACTTAAATTGCATAAATTCCTCGCAGGTGGATACGACCACCCCATATGATCTGTACCCTATGGTACCCACCACTCTTATCCCAACTAGAACCTCAATCCCAATATAGACCCACATACGACTCCCAAGTCCCACTCGTACAAAATCATATGATTGGTACCCATAAACTATACCTATTCACAAAACCAAAACCCAACGATCCAACACCGGATAAGATATGATTAACAACATACCACTCGTACCCCAAGGTATGACTAGTATGCCCCAACCATACCTTAGATAGAAACCAATCCAACCCACCAAGCAACACTTGCTAGCATACAACCAGGACCATACCAATCATACCCCATCATACGATAAGTACCCACAAGTCGTATGATGTCCAAAAATTAGAAATCTAGGAAATTATCTAAGGTTCAAAATCTAGGGTGTTTCAGTCTCCCTAACTAGGATCATTCATCCCTGAATAACAGACAAAGGTAGTACACACACAACTTACACCCCTTAGGTATCTCTACTCTTTCCTTTATCAAACTCAGAAAATAAAGATGTAAGGAAATCAACCTTTTCTTGAAAAAGTTAGAAAATAAAGATGTGATCAAGAACACAGACCTCCTACATGAATATCTAGACCTAAGAACAAATATGGATACTTGGACTTCATGTCCTCTTTCACTTTCCATATAGCTTCTTCCTCTTTATGGTTCCTCCATAGAACCTTAACCAAAGCTACATCCTTGGTCTGTAATTGAAAAACCTGCTAATCTACTATGTTAATTGAGATCTCCATATATGTCAAAGAATTTGAGATACCCAATCCTTCCAAAGGAACAACCGATGAAATATCTCCTACACATTTTCTCAACAAGGAAACATGAAATACCAGATGAATGAAGATCAAACTAGAAAGCAACCCCAATTCATACGCCATGTTACCAACCCTATTCAAAATCACAAAAGGACCACCATACCAGGGACTGTGTCTAAACCCAAATATTTAGCAACCATATAATAAAACTAGTGAGATAGTAAGGGTAAACTATCCTACTCATATCCAAGAAACTAACATAATAAGGCTGAGGAAGTATTAAGGATGAGATATCCTATTCCATCCATACTCAGAAATCTCAACACTATACTATATATCCTTGGCTAATATACAAAAAAAGGTGAAAAAAGATGTATAATAGTATTTAAGGCCAGGATATAATTATACAATATGAATAAATAAAGGAAGAAAGGGATATACAGTAATACTATAGCTACATATGAATAGGTATACCAAAATACCCTGAGTTTTGACCCTTCAAAATTTTTTGTGTTTAAGCTTTCTGATTATTATAGGACTCATGTTTACTTATCGTATGATGAGGATACAACTTAGAGGTCTTGGTCGTATATTACTCAATATGGTTTTATGGTCTTCTGTCTAAGGTATGATAAGATGGTATACTAGTTGTATGTGTATGATACGAGAAGTATAGTGTCAAATCATATATTGTCCAGTATTAAACATTGACATTTTTCTTAGGGTAAGACTAGGTGGGTACCGGTCGAATGGTAGGATACAAGTTGTGCAAGGGGAGTTGTATGATGGATAGAGTATGATGTCCATCTTTCTAATCAAGGTACGACTAGAAGGTACCACTCGTATGATATGGGTACGAGTGGAAGGAGTCCAACCATACCTTTCTGTGAAATTTTTATAGTCTAAGCTGGGGGTATTTAGATATTTTATCCTAATAACTCCTTGGAACCCCAAAACTTAAAACACCTATAGAGGCTTTATTAACCTATTATTAATAATCAAACACACTCTAAACACTCTGAAATCTCACTCAAGCTTTTGGTTCAAGAAAGGGCTAGGGTTTTCTCAAGGTGATTCAAATAGGGGCTTACAAGAGTAAATCTCTTTGTCTTCCTTGGTGTCTAAGGTATGTTACTCCTCCCTCATTGTTAGTTCAACTAAAGACGTTATTTAATGAATAGTTTTTATGATATTGTTGTAATATTATTTTGGATTTTGAAATAGATTTTGGGCGTTTCGGTTGTTCTTTGTTGGATAATGTTTTCTAATGTTTTTCTTATGGTTTTCATGTAATATAGAGCATATGATTGCATGATAATGGTAAATTTGTACTTGGTGTTGTCTTTGGAAACTATATGCCCTCAATATATTTGAAAAAATGCCTAAGAGAATGATGTTGTCACATAGTTTGACTTTTGTTAAAAACCTTGCATTGGATAGGATGGTAATTGAACCTAAATTGGTTTAAATGGTTTTAAATGATTTGGAAAGGCCTTGGTGGCCATAGTTTTGATTGATTGGAAATCCTATGGGGTACATGAGAATCACCTAAGAGTTGGCTAATGACATTGCTTGCAAGATATAGTCGGTATGATAATACCACTTCATAATGAATTTGTAATAAACTCTGAATTCGTGGTTTGGTTATGTGCTAAGGGTTTTAATTGGGCAACAATAGCAGGTTGTGATAGCTAATCGTAAAGGTGTAAGTCCAATAAACAGATAGTGAAAACTCATGTTTACTGACATGAGAGTTGGTCATGGTGACTATATAGTTGTGAGGTACATAGAAATCCCCTACATTTATACTTTTATATATGTATAATGGATGGAAGTGGATGCACGGGAATTCCCAGCCCCTATGATATCTTCAGTTCATGGGTTTACATGTACTAGGCTCGTTCAGGGGTTAACACTGGACCCATATAGCCCATTTGTGGTTTTAGGATGGTTAACATATACATCCTAGGTTAAAGGTTTCAAATGCATGCTAAACCCTATTCCTCTCTCTAGCATGGTATATATATATGTATATGTGTGATTGAACATGGTTATTTACTTTAGTTTTGAATAATGGAATTATTTTATCCTTACTCCTAAGTCATGCTAGCATTCATATGCTAACCTGTCTTCAATCATTGTATCCCCATACCATACAGGAACTATCCATACTACACCTCCTGCTCATTGATTTTGTATTCGGGGACAACTTTGTGTCGGATTAAAGTAGTGCAATTTCATACTCTAAAAGACTCCATTTCATGCTATGGATATTTTCTCAAACTTTTATTTATTTTTTGGACTTTGGATTTTGCTATGGTTGGGGGCATGTCCCGACTGGATATTATTTATGTTTGGTTAGAGGCTTTGTGTGGCTACTATTGGTATGGGCGATGTCGGTATTGGTGTCAGCCTTGGCATAGATATTGCTATTAGGCTGACACTGATTGGATAGTTTCATAGACTTTAATCAATATATTTTATTTATGATTGTTCTATCTTATTATATGTTCAAAATTCATCCGACACAGGGTTCATGGTGGTTATGGTTATATTTTGGGGCGGGGTCTGGTCTCGGTCAGACCTGAGGAGCTTGACATGACTTGGTCCTGGTTTGGGTCATGTCAAATTGGTATTAGAGCCCTAGGTTTATTATCATAAAGTTGTGTTAAGTAGAGACTCTTTTAAGGGTGTGTAGTGCACCACACTCATAAGGGGGAGGCTATAAGGCATTTAGGATTGTTTGTCTTTCTTGTGTTTTGAGTTCGAGCTATTGAATCTAAGGTCATAAATTCTCCTCTAATTCCTGTTTGTTAGCTATTTAGATTATGCCTCCTCGATGATCAAAAGCTCATAGAAACTTCTCTATCCTAACTGAGGACAATGTTGATGGGACTCGCTCTACTTATAAGGTCCATACCTAGTGTAGGGGTCCAATTTTGGATTATTCTAGAGTTCCACTGGTTCCTTTTAGTCCTCCTTGAACTCCTCAGGTTGATATGATGAATGGTTAGTTTCATCAGTCTATCCATATGTTGGTTTAGTTGGTAGCTTCTTAGGCTTAGTGTGGTGCATCTGTTACTCCATCTTCTGAGGCCGCAAGGGTTATCCAATTTATGAGGTTGAGCTCTCTGGTGTTCACTAGTGTTAAGATTGAGGAGTATCCTCAATATTTTTTTAGATAAGATAGAAGATATCTTTTATGTTATGCATGTCACAAATATGAAGGGTGTAGAGTTTACCTCTTACCAACTAAGGATGTGGTGTACCAATGGTATGAGGAATGGGTTTAGTCAAGGGATGAGGATGTTGAGTCATCTCTGTAAGATAATTTTTCTAGTATATTTCTAGACCTATTCTTTCCTTAATAGTTAAGGAAGGCTAAGGAAAAAATATTTGTTAATATGACACAAGGAAAGATGTCAATCAAGGAGTATACCTTGAAGTTTCACTAGTTATCTCAGTATGCTCCAGAGATGGTTTCTGTCATGAGGGATAGGATGAGTAAGGGTTGTCCAGAGAGTTAATATTGGATAGTAAGGCTGCCTAGTTAATCAATGACATGGATATCTCCAGGCTAGTTGTGTACATGTAATAGGTAAGGGAAGAGAAGAAGAAGTAAGCTAAGATAGGAAAAAGGTAGGATAGGAAGTTTAGGTTCTCTGAGTAGTATGGTGGCCAACAACAGGATGGCAGAGAAGGTGTTAAATGGACTAAAAAGAAGTGGAGCAATTTTGGATCTTACTCAATGTCTAGTGATCCCTACCCAAAGCCATTGGGTGACAGGAGTTTCTAACGTGGTGATGACTTTAGGGAATAGAGTGCCCAATCTCAGGATAGTGAGGCCCAATTTGATCCATCATATCCTCTCTATAGTTTTTGTGGTAGATTATGTTAGGGTTTCTGTGATGAGGAGAGGGATAGGTGCTTCAATTGTGGTCAGCCAAGGCATATACTCAAAAATTTCCTGATTGGTAAGGTTGCTTCAGAGGATAACAAGGTTCTAGTTGCTCCATCATTAGCTCCAGCACCAAAGAGAGCATTATCAAGTTTCAACACTGGTTAGAACTATCTCTATGCTCTCAATACCTGATAAAAGTTTGAATTATCACCTGATGTCATGACTGGTATGTTGAAAATATTCTCCCATGATGTATAATTTTTACTTAATTTGGGGTCCTTTCTCTTTTATGTGACCTAATTTATGGCTATGCATTTTTGTTTTGATGAGTAAGTATCGAACCCTTTTTCTATTTCTACCTTGGTAGATACTCTGTGATTACTTGAAGAGTCTATAGGGGGTGTATGGTATTTATTAGTAGTAAGGAAACTTTGGTAGATCTATTTGAATTGGATATGGTAGATTTTGATGTTATACTGGAGATGGATTGGTTGCACTCAAATGCTTCTTTAGACTATCGAACCAATAAGGTTGTCTTCAAATTCCCTAATAAGACAATTATTGAGTAGAAGGGTGGTTCCCTAGCTCTTAAAGGTAAATTCATATCACATGTTAGATTTTGGAGATCGATATCCAAGAGGTGTCTCTACCATCTAGTTCGAGATAAGGATTCTAACTCGGATGGTCCTTCTTTGCATTCTGTTCTGGAGGTGAATAAATGTTCTAAGGTCTTCCATGATGACCTTCCTAGTGTTCCTCCTGATAGGTAAATTGAGTTTAGGATTGGTCTTGTTCTAAAAACTCATCTAATTTCTATTCACCCATATAGAATAGCTCTAGATAAGTTGAAGGAGCTTAAGAAGCAACTCAAGGATCTTTTAGATAAGGGTTTCATCCATCATAGTGCGTCCCTGTGGCGTGCACCAGTTTATCCGTGCATAAGAAGGATGGTTCCCTTCGGATGTGCATTGATTATCAGTAGTTGAACAAAGTAATGGTAAAGAATAAGTATCCTCTTCCAAGGATAGATGACTTATTTGATCAGTTGTAGAGTACTAAGTTTTTCTCTAAGACTGATCTTCGATCCAGGTATCAACAATTGAAGATTAGGGAGGAGGATATCCCTAAGACTACCTTTTATACCTAATATGGGCATTTTGAGTTTCTGGTTATGTCTTTTGGGTTGACCAATGTCCCAACAACATTCATGGATTTAATGAATAAGGCCTTTTATCAATTTCTGGACTTAATTGTCATTATTTTCAAAGATGATATTTTGATGTACTTAAAGAGTGAGATGGATCATGCTAATCACCTTTAGATTGTGTTGTAGACCCTAAACGAGAAACAGTCATATCATTTCTAGTGAAGGGACAATAGTGGATCCTCAGAAGATTGTTGTGGTTAAGAGGTGGCCTAGACTTACGACTCCAACCAATATTTAGAGCTTTTTGAGTTTAGCTGGGTAATATAGGAGGTTTGTCAAGGGTCTTTCATCTATTGCTTCACCATTGACTAAGTTGACTCAGAAGAAGGTAAAGTTCTTATTGTCAGATGCATGTAAGAGTAGTTTCAAAAAGGTAAAGAATATGATAGTTTTGGATTCGGTCTTAACCTTACACAAAGGCATTAGTGGGTTTGTGGTCTACTGTGATGCATTTCGTGTAGGACTTGGTTGTGTTATGATGTATCATGGCAAGGTTATAGCCTATACCTCTAAACAGTTAAAAGTGCATGAGAGGAATTATCCAACTCATGATTTGGAAATATTAGCTGTGGTGTTCACATTAAAAATTTGGCATCACTATCCTTGTGGTGTGCATGTGGATATCTTTTCTGATCATAAGAGCCTGCAATATGTTTTTACTCAGAAAGAGCTGAACCTTAGGCAAAGAAGATGGCTTGAGCTTCTAAAGGACTATGACATGAGTCTATACCGCTATCTAGGTAAAGCTAGTATGGTAGGTAATTCTCTTAGCAAGTTATCCATGGAGAGTCTAGCTCACGTGGATAAAGGAAAACGGGAGTGGTGAAATATATTCATTATTTGGCTAACCTGGGAGTTTGCCTTATGGACTCTGAGGATGGTGGCATATTTGTGCAGAAGGCGGCATGGTCGTCTCTTGGTGTTAAAATCAAGGAAAAGCAGATATTAGATCCTATCTTTGTGAGGATCAAGGGCGAGGTAGGTGGATAGAAGGTGATGGTCTTTGAGATCAGTAGTGATGGTACTTTATAGTACCAACAAAGATTATATGTTCCCGATATTTATAGCTTGTGAGAGTGGATCTTAGCCGAGGCACATGAGTCAAACTATGTTATTCATCCTAGTTCAACAAAAATGTATCATGACCTCAAGGAGATGTATTGGTTGAACAATATGAAGAGAGATGTGTCTAATTTTTTAGCCAAGTGTATGGTGTACCAATAAGTGAAAGTTGAGCACATGAGGCTCGGGGGATTGTATCAAGAAGTAGGAAGTGATCCACATGGATTTCGTTATCGATCTTCCTCGGTCTTAGAATCAATTTGATTTGGTTTGGGTCATCATGGATAGGATGACAAAGTTACCTTACTTTGTCTAGTGAGGACTAACTTCTCGACTAAGAATTAGGCAAGGTTGTACCCCTAAGAGATTATGAAGTTGCATGGGGTACCTATTTCTATCATCTCTTATCATGGTATGCAATTTTTATCTCACTTTTGGCGGTCATTTTAGAAAGGATTGGGGAACAAGGTGAGTCTTAGAACTACCTTTCACCGTAGATAGATGGGCATAAATAAAGAACTATTCAGACATTGGAGGATATGCTTCATTATTCCGTGATCGACTATGGTGGTATGTTGGTGGAGCATTTACCTCTTATAGAGTTTTCCTATAATAATAATTACAACTCTAGAATTGGAATGGCTCCTTTCTAGGCCTTGTATGGTAGAAGGTGTAGGTCTCTTATTGGGTGGTTTGAGGTTGGTGAGGCAGAGATGTTTGGACCGAATTTAGTTTACCAAGCAATAGAGAAGGTGAATGTGATTCGGGATAGGCTTAAGGCTGCCTAAAGTTGACAGAAGTCCTATACGGATGTTAGGCAAAAGGAGTTGGAGTTTGAAGTTGGGGACAGAGTGTTCCTAAAGGTGCCTCCCATGAAGGAAGTGATTCGATTTAGTAAGAAAGAGAATATCAGCCCCTGGTATGTTGGTACGTACTCGGTTTTGAGTAGGGTTAGTAATATTGTGTATGAGGTGGAGTTTTATTCTAGTTTGAGCTCCATTCACCTGATATTCCATGTCTATGTTGAGAAAGTGTATGGGTGATCCATCACAAATTGTACCTTTCAAGGATATTGGTATTTCGCATTCCCTGTCTTATTCTCGGTAAAGGTTATATGGAGGAACCACAAGGTGGAAGAGGATACATGGGAAGCAGAAGAGGACATGAATTCCTAGTATCCATTCCTATTTCTCGTTCTAGAAAATCATGCTCAAGGTATGTGGATGTCCTCTCATCTTTATTTTCTATCTTTATAAAGGTAAGAGTAGAGACGTTTGGGGGCGTAATCGTTCTTGTACTACCTTGTTCCATCATTTGAGGATGAATGGTCCAAATGGAGGAGAATTTAAACACCTTAAGTTTAGACCCTTCGGAATTTCCTGAGTTTGAGCTTTTTGATCATCATATGACTCATGTTTACTTGTCGTATGATGAGGATATAGTTTGGGGGTCTTGGTTGTGTGTTAATCAGTATTGTTTTGGTTGTCTTCTATCTAAGGTACTACAAGATATCATACTAGTAGTATGTGCATGATATGAGTAGTATAGTGCCAAAACGTATGTTTTCCAGTGTCTAACATTGGCATTATACTTAGGGTTCGACTAGGTGGGTACTTTTTGTATTACAATACTATTTGGGAAAGGGGATTCATATGTTGGACAGAATGTGATGTCCATCTTTTTTATGGAAGGTACGACTCGTATGATGCTGGTACGAGTGGAAAGGATCCAACCGTACTCTCTTGCACAATTTTTACAGTTTAAGCTAGGCGAATTTTGGACATTTCCCCCTAATAACTCTTTGGGAACCCATGACTTAAAACACCATTGGAGGCTTCCTTAATTTGTTATTCACAATCAAACACACTCTAAAAACTCTCAAATCTCTCTCAAGCTTTTGGTTCAAGAAAGGCTAAGGTTTCCTCAAGGTGATTCAATTAGGGGCTTTCAAAAGTAAATTTCTCCGTCTTCCTTGGTGTCTAAGGCATGTTACTCTTCCCTCATTGTTAGTTCAACTAAAGGCATGATTTAATGAATATTTTTCATGATATTGTTGTAATATGGTTTTGGGTTTTGAAATAGATGTTTGTAGTTTTGGTTGTTCCATGTTGGATAATGTTTTCCCATTTTTCTTATGGTTTTCATGTTATAATTGTGTGGTTGTATGTGAATGGTAAATTGGTACTTGGTTTTAGATTTGGAAACTATATGCCCTCAACATGTTTGTGAAATACCTAAGAGAATGATTTTGTTACATAGTTTGGCTTTTATTGAAAATCTTGCATTGCATAAGATGATAATGGAACCTAAATAGGTTAAAATGGTTTTAAATGATTTGGAAAGGCCTTGGTGGCCATGGTTTTGATTGATTCGAAATCGTATGGGGTACATTGGAATCCCCTAAGTGTTGGCTAACGACATTTCTTGAAAGCTATAGTCGGTATAACAATACAACTTCATAATGCCTTGGTAATAAACTCTGGAATTGGTGATTTGGTTATTTGCCAAAGGTTTTAATTAGGCAATAATGGAGGGTTATTATAACTAACTGTGATGGAGTGAGTCCAATGAACGGACACTGGAAACTCATGATTGTTGCATGAGGGTTGGTCATGGTGACCATATACTTGTGGGGTACATGGGAATCCCTTAAGTTTATACATTTTTATATGCATCATGGAGGGCGAAGGGTACACAGGATCCTCGACCCCTATGATATCTACGGTTCGTGTGACTACATGCATTGGGCCCCATTTAGGAGGTAATGCTGGACCCAAATAGCCCGTGAGTGGTTTTAAGATGGTTAAGCTACACATCCCAGGTTAAAGGTTTTTTTCAAATGCATGCTAAACCAGGTTCCTCTCCTCGGCATAATATATACCGTATGTGTGTGATTGCACATGGTTATTTACTTTGGTTTTGAATAATGGAATTATTTTATCCTTACTCCTGGGTACATGCTCGAGTTCACCCGCTAACCCATGTTTAGGTAATGTATCTCCACGCGATGTAGGAACTGGCCATACTACTCCCTCTTCTCATTGATCTTGGATTTAGGGATAGCTTTGTGTCGGATTAAAGTGGTGAACTTCCATACTCCGGAAGACTCTATTTCATGCTATGGACATTTTCTTATACTTTTGTTTATTTCTTGGACTTTGGTTTTGGATATGGTTGGGGGCATGTCTCGACCGGATGTTCTTTGCTTTTGGTTAGAGGCTTTGTGTGAATACTATGGGCATGAGCGGTGTTGGTATTGGGCTGACACTGGTTGGATAGGTTCATAGACTTTAATTAATATATTTGATTTATGATTGGTCTATCTCGTTATATGTTTGGAATTCATCCAACACAAGGTGCAGGGTGGTTATGGTTGAGTTTTGGGGGCAATATCCGATTCCGGTCGGACCTGAGGAGCCCGACACGACTAGGACCTGGTTCAAGTCGTGTCATATACATATATGCATAAACAAGATCAATTCAAGGTAAAACCTAAATGATCAGACTAGCATCTTAAGACAAAAAAATCATAGCATAAACTAGTGCTAGTATACTCAGGGTTTCTAATCCATACGTCTAATGATGAGTTAATTATGCATAATAATATAATCATAAGAGGAAAGAGCCAGAATCATACCTCAAATCTCAATATCGGATCATTAACAAAGCTTCCACAAACTAGTTATATTAATGATCAACAATAATAATAACAATAGCAACGACAAAGCGAGTAACTGCCTAGTCTAGATAAACAATACCTAACCGAGCCTTTCACAAACCCCTACCGCCTTAGGCTCAGATTGTTCAGTAAATATGCAACAAACCACAAGCCATACTCATCACCCATACCTATGCAACCCCCTATAAGACTAATAGATATAGGTGCATACCAGTGATAGGCGATACACATGAAAGACTGAATGTCAAGACAATATCCATAATACCATAACCAATCCACATACTACAAGGTAACCTAGTGTATATACTTTCTCTAGTCCAACAGCTCAGAAAGGAAGGACCTAAGGCGACCAACCTTCTCTGGTACAACAACTCCCGGATGAAGGGGTCCCTAGGGTGTTCGGGAGTACTCATATACACCGACCTTATCCCGATCTAGGATTTCCAATCATCTTCATTATCAACATCATCAAATATCATCAATATCATCATCAACCGCTAGACTCAAAACCGGTATATATATATAATTGTACGGTTAAACTATGGATAAAAGAGTGTAAATACATAAATTCAAACTAAATTATCATAAAGGTGTAGAGAAGGTCAGTAATCTCTCATGACAAAAGTAAATAGTAGTAAAAAATCTTGGATCGGAATCTATCATGGCCAAATCTTTAAATCAACATTTTAAATCTTAATGAACGCAAGTCATCCATTTTAATGATACGACTTTCATTATGAAGAAATCCGTTTTATGGTGAAAAATGGGCTTTAAATCCCTTGTTAGGAAAAATAGTAGAAAAATCATATTTTAGTTAGAGTCATACCATTTATCATATTTAATGATCATGCATGTACCGAATCTACTCATGCCATCACCAGTATTCAAACAATGAAATTATAAGCCTCAATATGTCGATAAACTACGACCATTTTCTTTACAAGGATGAATACTTTCTAGAACCTAACCAATCAATATCATGAACAAATCCTTAGGCCCAAGAATACATCTGGAATAACTACAACATCATAATCACGGCCTTAGGCCCAAATATATCTCCAACATAATCAAAATATCATAATCCGGGGAAAACCCATCACAATCCAACATGTAATAGATAAAGTATTTCTATAGATTCATTAGTCTCAAATATAACTAATATGCTAAGAACCTAGGGTAATAGGATTGTAGAAGTATAATAAGTATTACACCTTAAGAGTCAATTCACCCATCTAATCCTCAAACTTCAATATTCTAGGATAAGTCATGGTGTTCTTCTCACAATCAATCTTAACATTCTCATGTATATATAATATATAAAACACATCATCTTGTGAAGAAGAATATATAGAAGCCTACCTCAATATTGAATTGCACATCCTTAAATCATCCACAAATCATTTGTCTTCACACCACGACCTGTAAATGCCGACATGCTATTAAAATAGTAATCTACGTATCGTCATGAGTAAAATGAGACCCACATTGCTATATTTAAGACAGGTCTGAGAACGGACTCCAAAAATAGGTTCAAATAATTAAGGGGTAAATTCATAATTTTATTTTTTGAAATAATTCACAATACTCGTAGGAATATACAGCTGAAAACTCAAGGATGAATGAGTTAAAACCGAGGTTCAAATCAAAGAAAAATTACTTTAAAATTTTACTAGCAAAACTCCACAAAACCGATTCTGAAATAAAGAATTTATGTTTTTTTGGAGATAAAATTGAGGATAAAATGATAACTATAAGATTAGAAAACTTACCCGTAGAATAATACTCCTTAGGAATCGCCCAAATTAGAGCTCTCAAGCTCTAAAAATGGTGAAAATAGGGTTTTTGATTCTCAATATGGGTGAAAATCATGAAAAATAAAATAAAAATTCTTGAAAATGGGGAAATTCAAGTTCTAAATTTATAGACAAAGAATGTATTAGAAAAATGCATCGAGAATCATCAAAATCGGAGCTTTCTAGCTCCAAAAATGTCAAAATACGAACATGGGGTTTTATACTCCGCGATGGTCGCTATCAAGACCTAATTAGAGGATAAAACAGTCGCTATCACGACCATGTCAAATGGTCAAATTTTGCATTCGCGAATACATCAACACCAGCAAAGTCAAAAAAATATTTCTTGACCCTTAAAACTCATTCGAAACCTTATGAACATGATCCAATAGTGAAGTTTGAGTGTAAGCCACATTTCGGATCCAACAGAATCATCAAAATGTTAATCCAAGATCATTTTGGCAAAAAAGTGGGGCCGCCCACACCTATAGTTCTATTTTTCATATAATCTAATCAATAGCATAAAACAAATCTGGAAGCCTCGAGACCTGAACTAAGGGTCCCCTAGCCTAAAGTCAATATTTTAGAGCTAATGACACTATCAGAATTCTCATCTGAGGTTATCAACTAGGATTTTTTGTCCGAGACCAAATCCTAAACTACGAAAGCTCCAAATTAGGGAAATGAGCCTAAAATCCATATGAACTATCCAATCACCGAACCAACAGTTTCAGCAAGTTATAAATGACCTATGGACGTTGTAGGAAGGCTTGAAATGCTAGAAATTCATGGAAATCAAGGAAATGACCTAGAGGGTCATTAAAATATCCACTACTAAAAAGACTTTCATCCGCGAAGGACAATAGAGAGAAAGATCACAAAAGCTTGAAAGGATGAGGCACTGGGCCTACATGCTCCGAGCATGACTTTCAAGATAACCTCTAAGAAGAGAGAATACTTCCAAGGGATTCTTCCATATATATCCCTCTTTTAACCAGTTCTCTTACTTTACTTCCAAATAGCCAAAACTCAACCTCCATCACTAGCTAGTCCTAAATTAGACTGAAGAAGGTTGATGAATGCAAATTCAAACCATGACATACTAATACCATCTCAATACCTGCACAAATCAACAAAGGCTCATCCAATCCAAAAGCAAACTAAGTCATGTGTCACATAACCGACTCCAATAAAAATATAATCTTCTCTTGCCAATCTACAATGCCATCCACACCAAACCAGGCAGAAAATCTCCTAAACCCTACCCATGGAATCTCATCATAGAAAACTTATGGAACCAAAATTGATCTACTAAAAGTCCATATGATAAATATGAGAATAAGCCTATACAGAACTAATTGGTCACACAACGTAGATAAATGAGGGCTATAATATAAGTCGATGCTGCGACTAATTTGAATAATCCTTGAAAATAAAAATCCAAGAGCGCAAGGCACAACTACTTACGACTAAGCAATTATTCCAGGATGTCCCATCAATATAGAAAGACACCAAGATGAATCCAGATCAAGTATACTATTCCCATTGAGTATATCGTCTGGCAAATCTATAAGAAAACTAAAGACCCAAGGTCAAAGCTGAAGGAACCAATACCATATGCATGGGCTATCATTTGAACTCCTATCAACTATAATTATATGAAGTCGAGAAGACTGAATAGGTAACCACGGAGTAGGATTAACTAGCCTATAGATGAAATAAGTGATTAGACAAAATTAAAACGAAGGCTACACTCGAGCTTAACAACTCCAAACTAAAATCTCAACACCAAGGGTGAATCACTTGATCAAAAATACCTAAACCAAGCCTGAAGATGGGTAGGAATTCATACTTCTAATATATCATATCCTCCAAGCCACCATCTCAGGTGCCAAAACTGAAGTTGAGCCAACAAGTCTAAACTATAGACAAATACCCAAATCGACCTTACTATCTAAATCAGACATATCCTTATTAAATTATGCTGGAACAAAAAAGCAAATATAGCTGAAGAAAAAAATCACAATGGGGGATAAATGACTGACTAAAAATACAAGAAATCAACTCTCTATCGATTGGAGGGCATGAGCCACCAAAACATACTCAACAACTCACCAAGGGCACAAACCACACTAGTAATAGAACATCTATAGCCACTCAAAGAAATCCAAATTTAGAAAAAAACTAATCAACACAATACTCCATTTAGGCATTGAAGACTCAACTACCATCTCAAGAAGTAGTAACAAGAAAGATCACCTATCTCTAACCCTCTTAACTTCACTAAGACAAGAACCACATCAAGGTAACAATAGAGTTTCCAACTCCACAATGATAATATGATAAAAGTAATCACTGGGGTACGGATCCAATAAGCCTAAAAGATAAATCCAAGACTTCTCAACAGCAATATCATTACCACTATTGGGTAATAAACTATCCAAATAAGAAGAACAAACACTAAACTAGTCAACTCAAAAATAGGCTATGTAGAGGGGGATAGCTAATGCCAAGAACCTTTGCAACCCATAAGGAAAGTCCAAGAATCCTAAATTCAAGAACGAGCAATATAACCAAATTGTTAACTCAAGGACCATATCAGAACTACAGAAAGTCAACTTACTTTTAATACCATAATTTATTCCCCAATCAATCAATCACAGAGAACAAAAGAGAAAAATGAACAATCCTCACCTCTCTATCAAAAAGAAATCATCCAACCATACTATAGTTTCCTAAGCCAACGAATAAGAAACATGAAAAATGAAACTCTAACTAGATAACACTAGTCTAATCATCTATCAAGAAAGAATCAATAACATCAAGAAATGGAAATAATAACAATAAGAATTATGAACATCAATAAAAGGAATAGGCAGTACCAAAATGAAAATTAATAACAAGTACCACTCTAGGGCTATAATAAGGCTAATGTGACAAGGTAAATGGGACTCGAACCCAAATGTTACACTTATAGGGAGAAAATATCAA
Organism: Capsicum annuum; assembly: GCF_002878395.1. Lineage (NCBI taxonomy): Eukaryota > Viridiplantae > Streptophyta > Magnoliopsida > Solanales > Solanaceae > Capsicum > Capsicum annuum. The sequence goes on along the minus strand of NC_061118.1, from coordinate 68,507,161 downwards.
TACAGATCTGCTCTATCCACAACTAAAGCAATAATCCATGAGGGTAACTATATAATCTTGAACTCCGTAACAAGGTACACAATAACCAATATGAACTTATCAAGTCATATACTCATCATTGGGTAAAAAAACCGAACACACATAATTAAAAGATAAATGTGAGAAATAAAAAAACAACTACCATAGTGAAATCTACAATAAAATGCCTAATGGGTCTAAGGAAGAATAAATCTAAATGGTTCCAAACTTAAATCGACTGACTGAATGAGCAACTGAGGTTCCAAGCATACTATCTCTAATTGACGGGGCCATAACACAATGAGGTTGATCTTAATGAGCTGAATGACTAACAATCCTATGTCGAGGATACTCTCTAGACTAGTGATCAATCTTTCTACAGTCATAGTAAACTCTTAAAGCCTTAACCTAGAGAGAAATACAAATTGACCCTAAATAGCTTGCAAAATGACGCTGAAAGCTCTCTCTACTACCATAATCATACTTCCCATAGTCATAGCCTACCTCAAGAACTCTAGGTGTGTGGGGAATACATGTTAAATCTATCTGATAAATTGACTCATATCTTAAGCACTCTCTAGACCAATGTCCAATCTAGCCAGAACAACAACAAACTTCGAGGATACTATGAGATACTTCCCCTCCTAATCCAAAATAGCCTCCATAGTCTAAAGACTAATACTAAAAACTCCGTAAGGTATAATGATAACTCTACCCGCTATGATCACTATGACTAATCTGAGCTCCACCTATTATTTGGAATGCTACTTATGTAGAACTGACAGGCTGCAATTGAAGTTGACCTCCACCAAAAGGATCCTTACTCCTGAATAAAATACCAATAACACTATACTAGTAGAATGGTCTATTACCTCCACCTCCTTAAGTTCTAATGCATGCTCTATCTATGGCCTGTTAATGATAAATAACTTGATAGACGGAAGACCTAGATGCTATCAAGTGAACCAATGCTAAGCAGACTGGCAATGCTAATCCTTTAATAAATTCATGCACCATGTCCTACTCTAAAGGATATAGCATAGAAATACGACTGGCCTACTCAAAAAATACAATCCCGTACTCAAAAAGTGATAAAGAACCTTGATATAGACCCAACTCTGGTCTGAGAATTTTTGGATAAACCAAATATCATCTTTGGCTGTAAGGTATTTGTAATTAGATTCAAGATCCCTAATGTTGAACCTCAAAGGGATAAAGTAGTCACGAGCTCTACTAAAGCTTGATATGTCCCTAAATACTTTGGCTAATGCTGAAGATTTTTGTATTCATCTCTGACTCTCTCGTCTGATACTATGCTGAAGCTTTAAAAACATATATTCAAGTCTCGTCTACATCTATTGACCATATCACATCATCCATTTAGGATAGAATATAGTCAAAGAATAAGATTGAGGCTCTTAGTAATACTGACACATGACAAGAAGTCATAAATAAATTTCCTAAGAATGCATTATAGCCTCCCGAAGATAGGTTATGGATGTCTTTGCACTGACCCACAGGACTTTACTAAACACTTAGCTTTTGTACTAATATACTGGTGAGCCTGGCTCTAATACTAATTCATCATGACCTAATTTCTTAGATCATGATGGCACCTACTATAACCTACCTGTAGGCAACGGAATCCCATAGTCTAGAATAGCTAGTAACAGACTACCAAAAGAATGAAGGGAAAAATACGGAATAGGTGCAATATAAGACTTAAAATCATAGGATAATCAAAAAACCTGGTGAAATCAGTACAAGAGCTTCTAGTATAATAAGAATACAAATCAGTGTACCAAGGGAATTACACTAATACAACTCATATCTGAGTACAACATAGCTTCTAGTCTAGTACAAAAGAGGGAGAAAATTAATACTCCAAATATTGGGAGCTCACTCTATGTCTTTGAACCATGGTGGCCCTACATAATGTACACAACACTCGCAATAACTCGTTCTATGATCTTAAGGATGCAAAAGTGTAGTATGATTACCAGATATGGGGTACTCAATAGGCAACTACCAACTGAGCTCCAAAGATAATGTAGATATATATAACATATATACAAAAATAGAGTATAAACCCAAATATAAAAACAACCACATAATAAAACTAGTAAGATAGCAATGGTAAACTATCCAACTCATATCCAAGAAACTAACATAATAAGGCTAAGGAAGTATTACAGATGAACTATCCAATTCTAGCCATAATCAATAATCTTAACACTATACGGTATATCCCAAGCCAATATATGAATAAAGGGCAAAAGAAGGACATATAACAATATACAAGGCCAAGAAATAAATATACAATCTGAACAAATAAAGTTAGGGAGGGATGTATAGTAGTACCATAACTACATAAAAATAGATATACATATATGTATAAACAAGGTTAATTCAAGGATCAACCTAAATTATAAAATTAACGTCTTAAGACATCATAATAATAGTACGACCTAGTGCTAGTATACTTGGAGTTTCTAATCCATACGTCTAATCATGAGTTTATCATGCATAATTATATAATCGTAAGAGAAAAGACCCAGAATCATACCTCAAATCAATACTAGATCATTAACAAAACTGCCACAAACTAGTCATAAAAAATAATAATAATAATATCAACAAAAATGAAAGTAACCGACTAGTCCAAACAAACAATGCCTAACAGAGACTTTCACGAACCCCCACTACCCTAGGATCAGAAGGTTCAATCAACATAAAACACAACACAAGCCATACACATCACACATATGTAAGACCTTTAAAATTTTGATCAACTTATTTTTGACCTTTCTGCATGTGGAATATAATTTTTTGACTTAAATTGTGGTTAGGGATGTTAAAAGTGTAATTTGAGAAAGTTTCATAATTTTTGAAAGGGGTTCAGACCTATTTTGGATCTCTGAGGCAGAGTATCTTCGCGATATCACCATGTCACAAAGGTTACCATCCATGTTATTAGAGTGGCATGGAGAATAACCTCCGCGATATTGGTATGGCACACTATGTTGTAATTCTCATTTAGTTTTTTTTCACTTACGGATAAGGGTCTTTTGGTTATTTCACCTTTTTCAAGACCTATAAACATAAAAGGACCCTTTTTCTTTAGTTTTCAAAGATAAAATTCCTCTATTTTACTCTCAAACACAAAAACCAAGAATATACAAGGTTTTTATTGTGCATTGATCATCCGGGCTCGAAAATTCAAATTGCTTTCAAATTTTGGTGTATTTCAGGCATGTATCTATTTACTAAATAAATTTTATACAAAAGTATGTCTTTAATTACTATCCATGTGATTTAATTTTTAGGTTTTGAATATAGGTTGAGTGATTTGGAATGTTTGATACATGAATTGAGATTCCCTAGTTTTGAATTGGTTGTTTATGCGTTATTCTCATGATTTCAAACTAAACAAATGCGTGGGTGTGAGAATTGGAATGGGAAACATAGGTTTCCCTAAAGTTTATGGTTTAATGGTTTGGAATTGGATTTAACCTCAACCCAACATGTGAAAATGGGTTTGAAACATGGACTATACATAATCTACTTCATTTTGGAAACCTTCCATTGTATAAAAGGATAATTTAACATAAATTGGTTTTGAAACGCCTTTGTGGCCATATATTGGTTTTAAATTGGAAACTTTGGAGTCAATTCATCTAAGTGGTTTTGAAATGGCATCATGGAATTGTGTTTGAAGCTTAACTTATTTGATATTGATGTTCTGGCTTTTGATGGAATATATTTCATCTTTTTCTTGGGGAAATTGCATGTTTTCTAGAAACCAAAGTTACATTTAATGCTGGTTTTTAGTGTTTTGGGGTAAGGAGCTAGAAGAAGGAAGACTCAAAATATTAATAGAAAAAGATTTTTGACAGTCAAAATGATGGACTGTTAGTCTTTCAACGGACCACCAATTGAACCATCAGTATTAAAGAGAAAAAACATCCTGAAACACTCAGCGACGACCCAAGTGGTGGACCGTAAGTCTTGCAATAGACCACCAACTCAACCGTCAAGCCTAAATAGAACCCATGTCTCTAGAAGACTCAGCAATGGCCCATATGGTGGACTATCAGACTTTGACCACTATTTTGACCATTAGTTTTAAGTAGAACCTGTCTCTCCAGGATTATCAGCGAAGACTAATTTGGTGAACCGTCAGACTTCCGACGAACCACCACTTTGGCCATTACTTTGGACGCGGATTTAATAATTTTTGAATTTTAAATCTTTTTTACGTGGGAACGCATAAATACCCAGTTTTAGGTTTAATTAGGCATCTTTTTTGTCCATTCTTTATCTTTTATTAGGGTTTTCCATACTAAAAATACATTGTTACATAGTTTTTCTCTAAGATTCATTAGAGATTGGTGGATTTAGATTCCTTGATCATATTTTCTATTGAAGATTGAAGAACAAAAATTGTGATTTTTGTAAGTGAACTTTGAATTAATTTATGAATAACACAATGGTTTCTTATCTTTCTATGATGGAGATGTGTGGTTAAGCTCCCAAACTAAGGTTATGGAAGCCTTGATGTGAAAAAATCATTGGGGGTTGTGAATCTAGTAAATTTCCAAGATTAATTGATATTGCATAAACTCTACTTCACTTTAATGACTTTTTTTGGTTGCAAACTGGAAAAGTAAGCCCAAGAACAACACTTGTTTGAATATAAAAGTGTTTGTTGGAAAAAAAAAGGGTTTACACAAATCCAAAGGCTTTAACCTTTGGATAGAGGGTAGATGCCCTAACCGGATCAACCCATGTGAGGATATAGTTGAATAAATAATACGTTTCTTAAGTTTGAAAGAATTAATAGATAAGTTACTCATTAAGGTTGAGAAAATAATGGGTAAACCATAGAATTCATATACTCTTGCAATTAAAATTGTTCATTGGGAATTCAAAATAGTTCACAGCCCTAGCTGCTTAAGCATCTTAGTAACCATAACTCTAGTTTGACTACTCTTATTGAATTACTATTTGAAATATAATCTACAATTAGATTACTTTCTGTAATAAGTATTTGAATACAATTGATAAATCAAAACCCCCCTTTATTTTGGAACCTTCGATCACCAGTCTAATAACAATCACAATACTTAGTGAGCACAGTATTCCCTGTGGGATTTGACACCCAACCCAGTTGGGTTCTATGTTTGAAAGAAACTTCTTACACTTTCTAATGAGAGTTGTAATTTAGGCGTATAAAATTTTGGCACCATTGCTGGGGAATACGATTGTCAATTAAGTTTGTGTTTGTTAATTGACCTTTGGTTAAGTTTCCCAAATTTTACTTTGGTTGTTGTTTTTGTTTTGTGCAGGGTAGTTATTATGTATTCCAAGTACATGGAAATTGGGTGCACCATTATTATCAATACATCTAGAATCGCAGTTAATTGGCAGAATGAAAGACCCCAAAGATGCTGAAAGACTAGCCGCTCTGGCTAGAGCTCAACTAAATCAGCAGAATGATGGCCAGCAGGCGCATCATCCTAATCCTAGTAATGATGATTTGGGGGATGATGATTTATTAGATCCCATTTACCTAAGGTGTGTAAAGAATGTGGCTACACTAGTAAATCAGAATGTAAAATAGAAATCATCCTTTTAGGCATAGGAAGGATCGACAATCGATACAGTTTGATCTGAATGACGATAAAGATGGAATAGATAGAGTAGGTACAACTGGATCTATCATTCCTCTACCTCTAGAACCTAGAGATAAATTTAATATTACCAGTACGATGATTCAACTCCTTTATCTTAAGAGGTTGTTTGGTGGTCTTCCTGGAGATGATCCAAACATGCACTTGGTGAACTTTGTCACCATTTGCAAGTCTTTTGATAACCCAGGAGTGGGTCAGAATGCTATTTGCCTATGTTTATTTCCATTGTCTCTATCTAAGGAGGTGACACTGTGGCTTAATGGGATAACTCTCGACTCTATCACCAACTGGAGAGAGTTGAAAGAGGCTTTCCTAGAAAAGTTCTTTTTACCTTCTAAGAGGGTACAATTGAGGGATAAAATTAGCAACTTCCAATAGCTTCCCACTGAAGCTCTTTATGAGACCTGGAAGAGTCTTAAAAAGAAGCTGATGTAATTCCCTAACAATAACATGATGGATATTTATTTTATGGAGACTCTTTATAGGGATTTGAACTCTATTATGAAGCCAGTCATGGATAATGCTGTCGGAGGGTCATTTGTTGCCCTTACTTTTCTAGATTCTTTAGAGATGCTTGTTAGGATGACCAAGTAGAGTAGTGTTTGGAATACCAGGGATTCTATGGTAGCAAGATCTACTGTGTATGGTATTATGACTATAGAACAATGCAACAAGAAGGAAGAATGTGACCAGGACATAGCACATTTAAAGACGCAGATGGATTTGCTTACTAAATATTTATTGTCTAGAAAAATGGAGAAGTTGAAAGCTATTATAGCCCAGGGAATAGCTGACTCTGATTCAGAAGAAGAGGCCAATTATATAAATAATCAGGGGGGTGTTTCTTAGGCAATAGCCAAGGGAATCAAGGTTAGAACTATTATGATAATGGTGGTTACAAGGATAGAGATCAAGGGAACTGGAAGAGTAAGAATGATAGGAGTTGACTATATGTACCTCCTAGAAGTAGAGATAATTCTGTAACTAGCTCTGGCAAGATGTCTATAGAGGACATGATGGGGAAATTATTAAAGGGAGATGAGGCTACCAACTCTGGGATAATTACTATAAAGAGTGATTTGTCTTTCATGAGTCAGTTGGTAAAATCACACTCTACTTCTATCAAATAGTTAGAGTAGCAAATGAGTCAAATCTCAGTAGAATTTAATAAGAGGAAGAGCTTTGCCAAGTGATACATTTTAGAACCCTCAAAATAATGGCTTTTGCATAGCAATTACCACAAGGAGTAGTAAGGTATTACCAGGCCCATCTGTGGGCAAAGCTATGATTGAAGACATGATTGAAAAGGATATTAAGCATGAAAATAGTTATCCAGCGGAGTTTGAGAAACTGGATGAGGTTATTGATAACATACCATCCAACCATCAGTAGGTTGATGAGTTGGAGAAGAGCAAGGGAAGAGAGACTGAAGTGGTGGTTACTACGCTCCTAAAACCACCTCCTCCATTTCCCCATCAGTTAAAAAAAAGGCCGATAACACAAAGTTTGCCAAGTTTATGGACATGCTTAAGCATTTGACAATCAATTTGCCATTGGTGGAGGCATTGGAGGAAATGCCCAGGTATGCAAAGTTTATGAAAGATCTTGTTACAAAGAAGAGGACAATTAGTTTTGAGTCAGAAGACAATCTCCATCAATGTGGTGCTATTTCTACAAGGTCGTTGGTGTAGAAGAAGGCAGACCCGGGAGCATTTACTATCTCGTGCACTATTGGGCCTCTTGATTTTGCAAAAGCTCTATGTGATTTGGGAGACAGTTTAAACTTGATGCCACTTGCTGTGTATAAGAAATTGAGTTTTGGGGATTCGACTCTGACAAACATGAGATTAGTTATGGCGGGAAGATCTATGAAGTGGCCAATGGGGATTCTATATAATGTATTAGTTAAGGTGGGCAGCTTTATATTTTCGGATGATTCTGTCATTCTCGATTGTGAGATGGATTTCAAGGTGTCCATAATCTTGGGTAGACCTTTCCTCGCAATCAGGAGTGTACTTATTGATTTGAGGGAAAATGAGCTACTATTTAGGTTGAATAATGAAGAAGTTTGATTCTATGTATGCTAGTCCATGAAACAACATAAAGATATGAGCGTATTTTCTATTGTAGATGTTTATTATGAAGAGGATCACAAAGTAACTATAGAAGAAAAATTTGTTGTGGAGACTTTAGCTGCTGTATTGATGAATTTTGATAATGACGGTATTGAAGATTATGAAGAGATAGTGTATGCCTTAACAGACATTGGGTCTTATTCATATTCACCCAAGAAGTTGGATTTGGACATGAAAAATCATCCAAGTCCACCTACTAAGCCTTCTATAGAAGAGCCACCTACCTTGGAGCTAAAGGAGTTGCCTATTCATTTAAGGTATGTGTTCCTAGGTAGTGGGAATACACTACCTATGATTATTGTTGCTGATATGGGTGAGCAATAGGTGGAAGCTCTCATCTTTGTTCTTAAGAGATATAAGACAGATATTGGTTGGACAATTCCAGACATCGTCGGTATCCCTCCTAGTATATCTACATATAAGATTCAGCTAGAGGAGGATTGTGTTCCGACTATTGAGAATCAACATCATCTAAACCCACCTATGCAAGAGGTGGTAAAGAAAGAAATCATCAAGTAGCTAGATGCAGGAGTAGTATATCCCATTTTAGTCAGTAAGTACGTAAGTCCTGTTTAGTGCGAGCCCAAGAAATGGGCATGAAAGTGGTGTCTAATGAGAAGAATGAGTTAATCCCACTTAGAACTATTACTGGGCGGAGGGTGTGTATGGATTATAGAAAAATCAACTCGTGGACATTAAAGGACCACTTCCCAATGCCTTTCATGGACCAGATACTTGATCGGTTGGATGGAAGAGGTTGGTATTATTTCTTGGATGGTTATTCTAGTTACAATCAGATTTCTATAACCCTAAAGGATCAGGAGAAAATGATATTCACCTGCCCATATGGTACTTTTGAATTCAAGAGGATGTCTTTTGGATTGTGTAATGCACCTGCTACCTTTCAACGGTGGATGATGTCTATTTTCTCAAATATGGTTGAAGACACCTTAGAGGTGTTTATGGATGATTTCTCAATGGTAGGAAATTCATTTGAGCTGTGTTTGGTAAATCTGAGTAGGGCTTTGTAGCGGTGTGAGGAGTTCAATCTAGTGCTTAATTGGGAAAAATGCCACTTCATGGTGAAGGAGGGCATTGTTCTCAGACACAAAATTTCAGCATAGGGGATTGAAGTCTATAGAGCTAAATTTGAGGTTATAGAGAAGATTCCACCTCCTATTTCAGTGAAAGGGGTACATAGTTTCCTTGTCCAAGCTGGCTTTTATCGGAGATTTATAAAGGACTTCTCAAAGATTGCAAACCCCCTTTGCAAGATTTTGGAGAAGGAAGTCAAATTCTCTTTTGATGAGGATTGCTTGAAGGTATTTGAATGCCTTAAAGGGAAGCTGATTGATGCTCCTATTATTGTTGCACCGGATTGGTCAAAACTATTTGAGATCCTATGTGATGCAAGCAGTGTTACCCTTGGAGCTGTGCTGGGACAAAAGAAAGAAAAGTTATTCCATCCAATATATTATGCAAGCAAGGCCTTAAATGGAGCTCAAACGAACTACACAATCACAGAATAGGAACTTCTTGCAGTAGTCTATGCTTTTGAGAAGTTCTGGGCTTATTTTCTAGGAACGAAGGTAGTGGTCCACATTGACCAAGCAACCTTGAGATATTTGATGGCAAAAAAGGATGAAAAACCAAGGATGATTAGATGGGTACTGCTTCTTGAAGAATTTGACTTCAAATTCAAGGATAGGAAGGGTTGCAAAAACTAAGTGGCAGATCACCTGTCTAGGATGGAAGGCGAGCAAGCAGCTAGAGATGAATTTGAGATCAATGATGCATTTTTAGATGAGAAAATCGTGGCTGCTTTTATGGAGAAAATACCTTGGTATGCTGATTTCTCTAATTATGTAGTGAGTGAAGTAATACCTGATAATCTTTTCTTTCATCAAAGGAAAAAGTTTCTCCATGATGTGACACATTACTTCTGGGATGAGCCGTATCTTTTTCGGCGGTATTCGGATGGTATTATTAGAAGGTGAAACCCAGAAGTAGATATGTTGAGTATACTGGAAGTGACTCATGCTTCTCCAGTTGGAGGTCACCATACAGGTGATCGAACTACAAGAAAAATGCTTTAGAGTGGCTATTATTGGCCCTCTTTGTTCAAAAATGCCTACGAATTCGTGAAGAGGTATGACCAATGTTAAAGGCAAGGGTCCATCTCAAAGTACCATGAGATGCCAATGTCTAAAATGCTGGAGGTAGAATTATTTGATGTTTGGGGCATTGATTTCATAGGGCCTTTCGTTAGCTCATTTGGGATGTACATATTATTTGTCGTTGACTACGTGTCAAAATGGGTTGAGGCAGTGGCTCTAGTAGATAATGAAGGGAAGAGAGTTGTTGCATTCTTGAGGAAAAACATCTTCTCTCACTTCGGGGTACCACATACCATCATCAGCGATGGAGGAACATACTTTCGTATTAAGATGTTCAGAGCTGCCTTGGCAAAATATGGAGTTAAGCAACATAAAGTAGCTACACCATACCTCCTGCAAACTAGTAGGCAGGTAGAAATCTCTAATCTGGAAATCAAAGCTATCCTTGCCAAGACTATAAATGCTAGCAGGAAGGAATGGCCTAGGAAGCTGGACGATGCCTTATGGGCATATTGAACGGCTTTCAAGACACCTATTGGCATATCACCATACCAATTGGTTTATGGTAAGGTATTTCATTTGGGATTGAGTTAGAGCATAAAACATTCTGGGCACTAAAGCGACTTAACTTGAATTGAAATAAGACAGCGAATATGAGACTGGGGAAGCTGAATAAGATGGATGAGTTCCATCTTGGAGCTTATGATCGGGCTGATTTATACAAGAAAAGAATGAAGAAGTACCAAGACCACAGGATTGAAAAGTGGGATTTGCAGAAAGGTGAATTGGTTCTTCTGTTCAACTCCAGACTCAAACTATTTCCAGGTAAGATCAAATGCGAATGGTCTGGCCCATTTAAAGAGAGTCAAGTCTACTCATCTGGAGTAGTGGAACTTGAAAATAAAGATGGAAGTGTCTTCAAGGTAAATGGTAAGTGTATGATGCTGTATATTAGTCCAATGGACTCGATCAGGAGCATTGATACATCTATCTCGATAAATTCCAAGTAATCTAGATAACTAAGTCATTCCACGACTATAAATCAGGCACTGGTTGGCGGCAACCCACAGTGTGTTGTTGTAAAACATTAGTTAAATTGTTTTGTTATTCGAGTGCATTTTTGATGTGTTTGTGAAGTTTGTAGGATTTAAAATGCAGCAAAAATAAGGAGTAATACAATTGAAAAAAGGGTTGAAAATCTGAGCTACTAGAACAAAAGTGACGGCCGAATTGGTGGACCACCAGTCACCTGACGGACCACCATTTCAACTGTTGCAAAGAAGCTGAAAAATTCACTCATTGGAGAAAATTGAAGAGCAAAGTGGTAGACCATCAGTAAATTGGTGGACCACTACACTAACTGTCAAAATCAAGCTGAGTTTCCTAGGTTCTGGTAAGGTGCGACGTCCAAAGTGGTGGACCATCACAAATTTGGTGGACTGCCCTTGGACCGTTGAAATTAAGCTGAGTTGCCCAAGTTCTTGTAAGGTGCGACGGCCAAGGTGGTGGACCATCACAAATTTTGTGGACCACCACTTGGACCATTGAAATTAAGCTGAAGTGACCATGTTCTGGCAAGGAGCGACGTCCAAAATAGTGGTCCATTGAATTTTCGACGGACCATCATAGCAGCCAGCGCAGTTACCCTAGTACTGGGTTGGGTTGAGCTAAAATCGTTCTTTATTTAAGTAGCTCATATTTGTCCCAATTTATTTTAAAGAGATAAAAGAGCGGTTACATACAGTGTACCTTTTCATCTTCTTTAACTTACCAAATTCCTTTGGCTTCAAAGCATCTGAAGGCATTTGCTCCTCTTAGGACTCTCTATCTACTCCCCTTTTCCCTATTTGAGTGACCACCTTTTTTCTCTATTTTCATCAAAAACAACTTTGAGAGCAAATATAGAGTTTTAAGTGAAGCTTGATTTTGTAATTTCCAAGCAAGTAAAAGAAGAATCTACTTCAATGCCAAGGTATGAGCACCATCCTGTTCTTCCCCTTTTGAATTGCAAAACATAAAATGAATGAGTGGTTTGTTGATTAAAATTCCTTCTTGTGTTACTCTTTTGCTTTGATTTGCTATAAGTTTGGAAACTTGAATATGTGCTGTTGAGTGAAGTCTGAGTAACTCACACCTTTAAAAGTCAGAAATTGTGTGCATAAATGTGAAGTTGGTGTCAATTTTTGCTAAAAAAATAAGGATTGTATGCTAAATGTTTGACAAAATGCCGAAGTGAATCTAAAATCTGAAGAAGGGGGTGCGACGGTTGAAATGGTGGACCGTTAATTAGGCGACAGACCACTAAATAGACCCTCGTAAGAACCCCAGAAAAAACACCCGATGGTTAGGATGCGATGACCAAAGTGGTGGATCGTTAACTTTGCGATGGCACACCATATTGACCGTCATAACTCTCTGAATTTTTAGGTCTTATGGATAGGACCTGATGGCCCACCTAGTGGACCACCAATTACCTGATGGACTAACAGTGTGGCTGTCAAGTCTAAGTTTTCATAGGTTAGGCTGTTTTTGCATTATAAACTAATTCCTTACTTCTGTTTTAGGCAATATGGCTCGTAAACTACTACTAAATAGAGGAGAAAGATCGTAAAGAAGTAGAGGAAAACCTGCACCCGCTTATAACACCAGGTAACATGAAAGGGAATCTCCCGATCTCTCCAAGTCTAAAGAGGATACCGATAGTAGTACAAGCTGTACCAGCTCGAGCCCAGATGAGGCAATGGTTGGTACAACTTAACTCAGGCCTACTGTGGGTGAAAATAAGGCTGCTAATGTGGGAGAACAAATGGAAGTAACTAATGTGGATACTAAAATTGAGATGCCAACATTATCAAACGTAATGATCCTTAAGTTTGAGAGACGATTAGATAGCGGATAGAGGGAGCACGAGAGAAATTCTATGGTGGATTGACACCTACAGCAAAGAGGGATAAAAAGGCCATTCCCAGAGGAACATCAGATTGTGACAATGGAGCTCCATGAGTATCCTTAGTTGGAATGCCGTTACAATGAGTATGAACTAGCATGGATGAGCAGGCTACTAGGAGCGTATCAACCGAATTGGGTAAGAGAATTCGTTGCCAATTATCTTGCACTAGTAAAAAGGACTACCCAAAGGGGACGTCAATAGCAAGCTTGTTGAATATAGAGTCCGTACCTATCCGAGGATTCACTATTGATATTTCAGCCCAAACAATTAATAGGATGCTGTTTGGGCAAGAGTACAAGGCTCCACCTGTTATACATAATCTTGAGTATAGGTTGAGAACTGCATCCACTCAGATGCCTTGGTTGGCTTCATTATTGACTAATGATGGTAACCCCTCTTGGTTGACTAATCCACGGGATTGTATTACAAAATATTCCATTAGCTTCAAGGCTAAGTTCTGGTGGGTTGTTGTTCACATAAGGCTGATGCCAACAAAAGGTGATGGGAACTTGGATAAACACAGAGCCGTATTGGTGGCAAGCTTAGTTTCGGGGTTGCAAGTTGAATTTGGCCAGAGTATTGCGGATGAGATATTTGTGAGGGCACATAAAACAAGTAGTGCTTTCCCATTCCCATGCTTAATCATTGAGTTATGAAAATAGGCCAGTGTGCCCCTGATCCGTAGAGTTGATAATGAAATCTCAGCTACACAGACAAGACATTGAGAAGTCAAAAGTTGACTCAAAGTTAGAGATACATGTCACCGAGCCTCCATCTTACTAGACTCAATCTGTACCAGCTCCCGATGCTACAAAAATTCCCGCAGGTATGCCTTTACCTATCACCACTTATGTTCCACTGGAGTATGTGCCTCCAAGTACTTCTACAGGGTCGGGTTCTTCACAATCTATGGGAGGAACATATTTTGCCAAATACAGGTTAACATAGGAGAATTTCGCAAAATTAGTGAAGCTGCAAAAGAGGTTTTAGAGACAGTTAGTTAAATGGGAGTTAGAATTTAAGCCTTTGTTGATAAAATTATAGCTGAGGCAATCCGTCCATTCCAGACTATTCAAGCTAAGATGGACAACATGGAGCACCGCATCAATAAAAGGTTAGATGCACCATCTCTCCCTAATCTTGCAAAGCTCATGGCTGAATTTCAGCAGGCAAAGACTGATATAGCAGAGTTAAAGAGAAGACAACTACAATAGACTATTTTTGACCCAGCCTTTGTGGTGAGTGATGATGATAAGGGTATTGTAGATCTGATGGGAAGACCTGTGAAAGATAAAGGAAAGCAACACATGGGTGAGCAAGATATAAGGCAAAGAGAAGAGAGGAGAAAGAGAGCAGCAATGACACCGGAGCATCAGAAATAGCATGATCTGAAGAGGGATCAAAAGAAATCAAGGAAAGATGAAGAAAAGAGAAAGAAGAAAGAAGAAGATGAAGCAGCAAAAGTATCTATTAGTGTTGCCCCAGCAAGGGGTAAAAGTTCAGGCTCAGTTTAAGAGATGATTTCTTCAATTCTAGAGGGGTAGGTTTTGAGTGCCCCTACCACCATAGGGGCTAACATTGGACCAGGGAAGGACGCAGGATCCTCACCACACTTCACAGATGCCTCAGATAAATAAGTGACAATACAAGTATACCCATTCCCTTGTCCTTTCATTTAATGCTTTGACGATAATTCATATAGTTTTATGAGGGGGTGGTGTACTTGTACCATGGGGGGTTGTGTTGCCGATATTCTGAACCCCTACCATGTGCTATCTAGGAGAATTGGCATGTCTAGGATCATGATAAGTTCACATTTTTCTTTTCTAGGTTTAACTTCAGATTTGCATTTTTCTTCTTTTTGAATCTTGTTATGTTGTTGAAGTTGGTCCATGAAATGAAAGTGTTGTTTGTGTTAGTATCTTGTTGTAAATATGGATGATGAATGATGTTGGTATCAAACTATGACCATTTCCATTTGACTATTTACCTTTGTCTCTTAGGATATGTGAGAAGCTGTTAGTGAATTTGTAGTTGGCATTAATCTATAAATACGCTTGACATGGATGCACATCTTAAAAATAGTAGAATGAGTTTGACTCAGTTGCCACTGTATGTGCGAGTAATTATAGTAGTTCTTACATAGTATAGTACCTAGAACTTGCCTGGTTCGATTGATGTTGTTCTGTAGTTGATGGGATAAGAAGCGATGGCAGGCTACCTTGTGCTTTTAGTCCACTTAGCCAAAGTAATTAACCCCACCAAAAATAATTTTCCATTTTTGAACTCTTTTTTGAGCCTTTGTTAATTTTTCTTCATCACCAAGCATTCTAGTTAACTCTCTTTTAGACATTGACTCCTAGATCTGGCCCTGGCCTAGTAATAGGCAATATGTACCTAAACTTAGGCAAAACATCTAAGTTGAAGGTGGCTATTGTAGGGCTGTTAACTGCCTAATGGAAAGTTGGTCTAGAATTTGAAGTTGAGCATTTGGCCCTGGTCTAGTTAAGACAATGTGCACCTTGACTTATGGCATCAGCCTAAGTTGAGGGTGGATAATGCTTGTGTAGATAAATATATATATATATATATCTATATCTATATATATATATATATATATAGATATATAGATATATATATATATATATATAAAAGAAAAAAAGAAAAAAAATTAAAAAAAGAGGAAAAAGGGAGTCATTGTAGTAAAGCATGAATGAATGGAAAAGGTTAAGTGAGCTAGCAAAGCAATGGACTTGGAAGGGAGAATTTATAGGAAAAGACAGTTAAAGCAGAGTTTTTAGTCACTTCTGCCCAAAATTCCATCTTGATATAGCCCGATACCTTATTACTAGCCTAAAAAAGAACTGCTTCATCTAAGAACTCAGCTATAAGAGGGCACTGGCTGATAAAGGCAAGCTTATGGGTACATGTGATATGTGTGCAACTACTTTGATGAGTTAGAGGGTTGTGATTTGTATCCATAAAATATATTGACTGGTGGATCTCCTTGACTGTGAGGGCAAACTGAGTTATACTTAATTTGGCTAATTTCTGTAGATTCTTGTATCCATATTTGTGTAGATGAATTGAATTTGAAACAATGTCGGTTATGGACTATGACATGTTAAACCATATGATATGGATGAAAAGTGAATGGTTGTGTGAAAATTGGTTCAGTAGTAAATGTCAGTCATTATATTGTTCATATTTGCAATTTGGTGATAAGTTACTTGAGGACAAACAATTATCTTAATTTTAGGGTGTTGATGTTTCGGCTTTTGACGGAACATTTTTTAACTTTTTACTGAAAAAATTTCATGTTTTAAAGCAACCAAGGTTGCATTTAATACTGGTTTTTAGTGTTTCAGGGTAAGGAGCTAGTTAAAGGAAAAGACTCAAAAAATTAGCAGAAAAAGACTTCTGAAGGTCAAAATGATGGACCGTCAGTCTTTCAACGGACCACCAATTCAACCATCAGTGTTAAATAGAATACGGCATCCTAAAACACTCAGCGATGACCCATGTGGTGGACATGTCGTGCGGCGGAGCACCAACTCAACCGTCTGGCCTAAACAGAACCCATGTCTCCAAAAGACTCAACGATGGCCCATATAGTGGACTTTCTGTCTTTCGACGGACCATTATTTTGATGGTTAGTTTTAAGCAGAACCTTCCTCTCCAGGATCGTAAGCGATGGCTAATTTGGTGAACCATCATACTTCCGATGAACCACCACTTTGGCTGTCACTTTGGATGCGGATTTTATAATTATTTGAATTTTAAATCCTTTTTACCTGGGAACATATAATACCCAGTTTTAGGTTTTATTAGGCATCTTTTTTATCCATCCTTTATCTTTTATTAGGGTTTTTTCATACTGAAAATACATTGTTACATAGTTTTTCTCAAAGACTCATTGGAGATTTGTGAATCCAGATTCTTTGATAATATTTTTTATGAAAGATAGAAGAACAACAATTGTGATTTTTGGAAGTAAACTTTGAATTAAATTATGAATAACACAATGGTTTCTTCTTTTTCTATGATAGAGATGTGTGGCTAAGCTCCCATAACTAGGGTTATGGGAGCTTTGATGTGAAAAGCTGATTGGTGGTTGTGAATCTAGTAGATTCCCATGATTAATTGATATTGGATAAACTCTTCTTCACTTTAATGACTTTTCTTGGCTGCAAACTTGAAAAGTGAGCCCAAGAACAATATTTGTTCGAATAGAAAAGTGTTTGTTGGAAAAAGAACGGGTTTACACAAATCTAAAGGCTTTAACCTTTGGATAGAGGATAGATGCCCTAATCGGATCAACCCATGTGAAAATGTAGTTGAATAAATAATATGTTCCTTAAGTTTGAAAGAATTAAAGAATAAGTAACTCATTTAGGTTGAGAAACTAATGGGTAAACCATAGAATTCAATTACTCTTGCAATTAAAATTGTTCATTGGGAATTCAAAATAGTTCAAAACCCTAGCTGCTTAAGCATCTTGAAAACCATAACTCTAGTTTGACTACTCTTATTGAATTACTACTTGCAACATAATCTACCGTTGGATTACTTTCTATGACAAGCATTTGAATACAATTGATAAATCAAACCCCCCTTTATTTTGGAATCTTCAATCAACAGTCTAATGACAACCACAATACTCAGTGAGAACAGTATTCCCTGTGGGATTAGACACCCAACCCAGTTGGATTCTATATTTGACATTGAGCGCTTACACTTTCTAACGAGAGTTGTAATTTAGGCATATCAGATATGAGTATACCAATGATAAATGCCTAATTAAAAGTCTCGTTGGTTAATGGATAGAAATGTTTTTAAATAGTTTTAATTTGGTATTAATGGGGAATGTGTCGCTCATCAAGAAGGCAGAGGTCTCGGAGGAATTGATACTTGAAACAACGTTTGCCAGTGTGGAGGGTTTTTATGATCGTGTCATAGACCATAAATTATAAATATATATATATATATATATCTTTGAAATAGTTGGAGCCTCTATGGTTGTTTCCCTCTTTAGGATTTCTCCACTTTGTGTGGCTAACATGCACTAAGGCCCTTTCAGCCTAGAGATCTGAACTCATATAGCCCGTAGGTACCCTTAGGATGGACAAAGATACACAATCCAGGATAATGATTTTAAATATCATGCGTAAACCTTGTTACCCATCTCAGTATCTTATATATGTAAATATGAATATGTGCATGTGGTTTTGACTAATTTTAGACATGACATTTTTCTTATCACTTTCCCTGAGTTACATTTCAATGCTTATCCCACTGACCATCCTAGGACGCAATATTTTTTCACAATTTAGGGTCCAAAGACCCTTATTTTACCCCTGTGCAACATTAGGTTGATTAACATATTCGTCAAGTAGCTATGAAGTGGTGAACCTACATCTTTTGAAAGGCCTTCTCATTTCTATATTCTTTTATTTTTTATCTAATAGTTTTAGATTCTTTTGGTCATAGACGGTGGCATGTCCCTACCTATTTGATATTCTGGTTATAGAGGCTATTTTTGAAAGATGTGGGTTGTTTGGTTATTATTTTTGACTCTTGGTTTCCATAGAGTTATCCATTTTTCTTTTATTACTATCTTAATTTTCTTTTGAATTATTTTTATGGTTACCTTTATGCTCATGAGGTTAGGCGATGTGGGTCAAATCCGATCCATAGTAGGCTTGAGGTACCTATCATGGTCAGGCTCTCATTTGGGTCAAGACAAGATTGGTATGAAAGCATGATTTAAAGTTGCTAGGTGTCCATTATATTGTGTCGAGTAGACTTTTTTTATGGGTATGTAGTAAGCCACACTTATAAGGAGGATGATACAAAACATTTAGGAATGTTTCACTTTTGTGAGTTCTATTTTTGGTCCATAGAGACTAGTGTTATAAAACTTTTCAAACTCCTGGCTTCCTTGTATATCAGATCATACCTCTCCAAAGATCTGATGATCATATAAATTTTGCAAGGAAATCTGTCCTACAGGAGGACAATATGGAGGGTACTTTCCCTGTGTATGTCGTATAGACCCGGTCTAGGGTCCCTGCTCGTGATTGTGCCACCCTATGTGGAGTTCCACCTATCCCTATTAGTCCTTCTCAGGCTTCTTGGGGTGGTGATGCTTATGATCAGCCGCTTCAAGGGGACATTTTTAATTCATAGTTCCACTAGTCTATTCATTTTCTTAATCAGTTGGTGACATCTCAGGCTCATCAGTCAGATCGTGTTGGTTTTATTGCTCATTTATCTAAGATCACTCGAGTTGGCCAGTTTATTAGGTTGAATCCCCCAACCTTTACAGGATCTAAGGTTGAGAAGGATCCTCAAGGGTTTGTGGATAAGATAGAGAAGAATCTCAGAGTGATGCATGCTATTGATTCTGAAGCTGTACAGTTTGTTCCATATCAGCTAAACAATATGGCTTATTAGTGGTAGGAGGAGTGGTAATAATTAAGGGGTGAAGATGCAGACATGATATTATGGGATGAGTTTTTGGGTGCCTTTCTCAATCGTTTCTTTACTCAGGAGTTGAGGGAAGCTAAGACTGTGGAGTTTGTCAATTTGCAGTAGGGTAAGGTGAGTGTGAAAGAGTATGCATTTGAATTTCAGCAGGTGGCTCGATATACTCTCGAGATAGTGTCTAGTCAGAGATCCAAGATGAGGAAATTGGCTTCTGGGTTGTCCCGAGACTTGGTATTGAGTGTAAGTCTATAATGTTGTACAATAATATGGACATCTCTAGACTTGTGGTTTACCTGCAAAAGGTTGTGGATGAAAAGGAGAAATAGGCAAAGACTAGAGAGAAGTAGAATAAGAAGTTCACGTATTCAGAGTAGGGTGGGGGTCAACAAAATAGTGGGAGAGATAGAAGACAGTGGACCAGGAAGAAGAATAGGGGCAATTCTTATACGTCTACTAGAGCTCCTTATCCTAACCATTAGGGCGATCATCGTTCTCAGGATGGTGGTGGTTCTAAGGCACAGGTGGCCTAGTCCCTGGCTAGTGGAGATTAGTCAATCCCACTTTATCCTCTTTGTTATTTTTGTGGGAAGCTTTATCATGTTTATTATAAGAAGGGGAGGAATTGGTGTCATAATTGTTGTTAGCTAGGTCACATTCAGCAAGATTATCCTTCAACTAGAGTTGTCCTTGTACTAATAAAGCTTTGGTTGCTAAGATTTCAACTCCAATGCAAAAAGGTGCTACTTCTAGTACCGGCATTAGCTGGAATCATCTCTATGCTCTTGCCACCTGTCAAGAATCTAAGGTGTCTCCTGATGTTTTTACTAGAATGCTATAGCACTTTTCCCGTGATGTTTATTTTTTGCTTGAACTGGGGTCTACGCTTTCTTATCTGACCCCTAATATTGCTGTGTATTTTGGTTTTGGTCCCAAAAGAATTTCCAACCCCTTCTCTTTGTCTACTCTAGTGGTCTCACAATCCAAACTAGGGCCTAGCTGTGATGGGTATCTCAAGTCCCACGTGGACCGGAGATCACCCTCTGTACCTAACTGACCAAACACACCACTCCCAAAGTAGGTTGAATTTTGAACATATAACAAATAATGGAATATTATCTTAAAGGCATCAAAATAAGTCTAAAATCAAAACCAACTGATACCGTATCAATGCCAATACCAATACAAATACTGATATAGAAATCGCCCATACCAACAATAATCCAAACAAAGCCTCTAATAAAAACAAGAGAATATTCGGTTGGGACATGCCCCCGACCATAGCCAAAACCAAGACCAAAAGAATAGTTAAAATTTAAAGGAAACCATAAGCATGAAATAGGGTCTTCTGAAGTATGGAAGCTTACCAGTTCAATCTGACCCGATAGCTGATCCTGAATACTAGTCACTGAGTAGAAGGAGTAGAAGTATGACCAGTTCCTGCATCACATGAGGAAACAACATCGAAAGATGGTTAGCGGGGTGAACGCTAACATGTAACTCATGGATAAGGAAATATAATGATATGATCAATAGTTTAAAATTATTAAAAAACCAACACACATAATCAAATGCATAAGCAGATATATATATACATATTTATATATATCACATGCTGGGATAGGGAACAAGGCTTAACATGCTCTAAACTTTAGCCTTGATTGTGTATCTCAACTGTTATTATAATAGTACCCACGGTCTATATGAGCCGCATCTCATAACCCCTGGTCGCGCCACAGTACGTGTAGCCATATGAACTAGAGAATAATCTCATATATATGCACATGGGGACTCAAACCCTCTAACATATACAAAGGTAACTTAAGCACCCGATTACATAATGATTTACGATAGAGTATAACCTCCCTAATCATGAAATAAAAATAAGGGGGAATGAAACCTCCCTGGTCACTTTGATCACCGCATTAGCAAATGCGGTTTCCAGTATCGGTTACTCAGGCCTCCACTTTCACGACTCAGCTACACAAACCTTATTAGAGCCCAATTAGAACAATTGTCACACATTCCTATTCAATGAAACACAATAAACCTTTATGCATACAGTATTGGAATTGCCATACTATCTACACTTTTAGGTAACATATCATGCCAAAACAATTTCTGTTAACTTGGGGAGAACTACTCCATTTGCTTATTAATACACATTGGGGGACACCGACTCCCATTGTTCAATAAATCATACCATTGTATTTCAAATAATTCTTTATGTTATGCAATAGTTCAAGATAGTTCAACTTTACAGATTCCCATAATTCTCATAACTTCAACTAATTTCACATTATGGGGTTGGGGTTATAACCATTTCAAAAGCCAAAAGTTTGGGAAAATCACAATTCCCTAGTTCATTCACCAGACACATGCACCCACAAGTTCAAAACCATAGTAAAAGCATGAGAATCATATATAAAAACCAAGAAAGACATTGTTCAATTCGTAACCTTCAAAGCCCCTAATCTTTGTTTTCGAAACCAACACACTAATGTTATGAACAATGCTTTAAATCACATGTTTTAAAAAATTAAAAATGAGGGAATAGTAGCATGCCTTAATTAGTAAGATGTATAGAGAGAAACCACCCTAGAGAGCTCTAATTGATGAACCTCTTGAAACCTTAGCCTTAACTTAAACAAAGATTTTGAGATAGTATTTGGGAGTGTTTAATCCATTAAGTATTGAATGAATTCCTCAAAAGTGATATATGGACGTAGGATCTAAAGGGTTTTAAGTGGGTAATGTGTAAAGTGTCCCCAACTTAAAAGCTGGAAAAGCATCGTCTTTGGTTACGAGTCAACCCCTTGACTCGTACCCATACCCTATGAATCATGACCATGAGTCATAACCAGGACAGTCTCTAGGATCCCAGCACTGTTATCCTTACGACTCAACCAACTAATTCATAATATTACCCTACGACTCATAGGGTCCTACTCATGAGTAACACAGAACCCAAATGAATAAAACACTGGAGATCCTACAATTTGACCTATGACTCGTGACATAACCTTACGGCTCATACTGAGACACTAGTATTTAGAGAAAAATCAAGCCTCAAACTCACTACGACTCTGGGGGTCTATTCCTAACCAAGGTAGTGAGGCCGAAGCTCAAGAAATTTTCAAGGGACAAAATCCAGGGTGTTTCAATTATCCCCCACTAGGATCATTCGTTCTCTAATGATGGGACAAGGCAATTTCTTGTGTGATTTTACTCTATATTTTCGTACTCTTACCTTTAAAATAGAAAACAAGATTGGCAAGGAATTTACATTCTTTCCTTTAACAAAGACAAAAAACAAAGATTTAGGGAAATACACATACCTTAAGCACGCTTTTCCAGAATAGGGAATAGGAATGGACACTTGAACTTCATATTCTCTTCAACTTCCCAAGTAGCCTCTTCAACCTTATGGTTCTTCCATAGAACCTTTTCCAAAGCTATGTCTTTTGTCCACAACCGATGAACTTGCTAATCTAAAATTTCAATCAAGACTTCCTCATATGATAAGGAATCCAAAATACCAATGTCATTGGTGGGCATAGTTAGCAATTGATCACTCACGAACTTCCTCAACATCAACACGTGGAACACTGGGTGAATGTAGTTCAAACTAGGATGTAACTCTAATTCATACAAAACATTACCAACCCTCTTAAAGATCAAGTACAGACTAATATACTGGGGATTGATATTTCTCTTTTTTCTAAACTGCTTTACTCCCTTCATGGGAGATACCTTTAAGAACACCCGATCGCCAACCTCAAAATCTGACTCCCTATGCGTCACATCTGTATAGGACTTTTGGTGACTTTGGGAGGATTTAAGACTATCACGAACCACCTTCACCTTCTCCATCACTTGGTAAACCAAATGCAGGCCAAACATCTCCGCCTCACCAACCTCGAGCCACCTAATAAGAGACCTACACCTTCTACCATACAATCCATCAAACGAAGCCATTCCAATCCTAGAGTGGTAGCTATAAATATATGAAAACTCTATAAGCGGCAAATGATCAACCCAACTACTACCATAGTCAATCACGCAAGCTCAGAGCATATCTTCCGATGTTTGGATAGTCCTTTTTACTTGCCTATTCGATTGTGGGTGGAAAGTGGTACTAAGGCCTACTTTAGTACCCAAACCTCTCTAAAATAAATGCCAAAAATACAATGAGAATTATTTACCTTAAGATACCATCGCAACCAATCTCAAAAGCTATAAACTTTTGCTGTCCCACATACCCCTTAATCTTATTAAGAGAGAATCCCATACCTGCCTCTCCTTTATATCAACAATAAGGGATGACTTCTCGACCTCTTGCATAACACTCCACCATCCTCAAAGTCCAAGATACAAAATCTTAGGTTAGCCAAATAGTGAATATATTCCACCAAATACCACTTATCCTCATCCACATGAGCTAGACTCCCCATGGATAACTTGCTAAGAGCCTCATCCTACCATATTAGTTTTACCTGTATGATAGTGGAGACTCATGTTATAGTCTTTCAAAAACTCAAGCCATCTCATTTGCCTGGGGTTCAAATTCTTTTAAGTGAACATATCTTGCAGGATTTTATGATCACAAAAGATATCCACATAGACTCCGTACAAATAGTGATTCTAGATCTTCAATGCAAACAACACAGCTAAAAACTCTAAGTCATGAGTTAGGTAATTCCTCTAATGAACTTTTAACTGTCTAGAAGCATAGGGCACCACCCTACCATGCTGCATCAATACACAACCATGTCCCATACGCAATTCATCACGATAAATAACAAAACCATCAGTACCTTCAGGCAAACTATAAATAAGAGCTGAAGTCAACTTATCTTTCAACTTCTCAAAACTACCCTCACAACCGTTAGACCACAAGAACTTCACCTTCTTCTTGGTCAAATTAGTCAAAGGGGTAGCTATAATCAAGAAACTCTCCACAAATCTCCTATAGTAGCTGGCTAAACCCAAGAAGCTCTGAATATCGATTAGAGTCGTTGGTCTAGGCCACTTCTTGACCACTGTATTTTTCTGTGGATCTAGTATGATCCCTATATTAGAAATGATAGGGCCCAGTAAAGTTACGACTTTCAACTAGAATACACACTTCAAAATCTTAGCGTAGAAATACTGATCTTTCTAGGTTTGCAACATGATACAGAGGTCATCTGCATGATCCACATTAATCTTGGAATGCACCAGAATATCATATATAAACCGAGTAATGAATAAATCTAGAAACTGATGGAAGACCCTATTCATCCTATCCATGAATGACCTCAGGGCATTAGTCAAACCAAAAGACATGACTAATAATTCATTGTGACCATACGGGGTTAGGAAGTCAGTCTTAAAGATATCTACATCCCTAATCTTTAACTGATTATAACTGGACCTAAGATCAATATTAGAGAAATAGCTTGCACTCTAAAGTTGGTCAAACAAATTATCAATCTGAGTAAGAGGATACTTATTCTTCACTGTAACATTATTCAAGTAACAATTATCGATGTACATTCGAAGGGAACCATCCTTTTTACACATAAAAAAATAGGAGCACCCCACGGAGACACACTATGATGGATAAATCCTTTGTCAACGAGGTCTTTCAACTACTCTTTAATCTCCTTTAACTCAACCAAAGAAATTTAATAAGGGGGGATAGAGATAAGACAAGTGTCTAGAAGTGGGAGGGATACCAAGAAGATCATCAGGAAAGACCTCGATAAATTCATTAACCAAAGAAATGAATTACAATGAAGGACCCTACGAGTTAGAATTTTTAACCCAGACCAAATGATAGATATATACCTTGGAAATCAACTTTCGGGATCTAAGATATGATATAAACCTTTATTTGGGCACTAGAGAACCCTCTTCCCACTCAATGACCACCTCATTAGGGAATTTAAACATGACCTTACGGGTTCGACAATCTAAGGAGGCATAGCACATATGCAACCAATCCATCCCTACCATGACATCAAAATCAACCATTTCTCACTTTATCAGATCTACCAAAGTTTCTCTACTACCAATAGATACCACAAAACCCTTATAAACTCTTCTAGCAACCACAGAGTCACCCACTGATGTAGAAATAGTAAAGGGATCAAGGTACACTCAAAACCAAAACAAAATGCACATCCATAAATGGGGTCATATAAGAAAAAGTATGTTAGCCTCCTATGTTTACATTTTAATAATGACAAACTAATGAGTGCATCTTTGCAGAATATTGAAAGATTACTAATGATGGAAAAAGCCGACTCCAGGAATGGAAGGACATCAAATCATTATCTACGATATCCAAGCAAATCAATCAAAACAAAGAACAAAAGGGAGAAAAATCTTAGGCCCGAAATCACGGGAGATCAGATCAATCACAACAAAGCAAAAGACAGAAAAATTATGAACAAACTTAGAAAAGCATCAATCATTACAAGAGAAAATGGAAGAAAAGATCATAGATATATCTGATATAGATGTGAGTAAAAGCCGTGTATGGATATATCTGATATGGACATACCCTACCGTAACATTCCTCGATCTTGGAATCAATTCAAATCCTTGACTGAGAAGAAATCTTTTGGGTTTTCTTCAAAAGTAGCAGCTAAACACTATAAAAGAAGAAGACTAAAGATAGACAAGAGTTATGCAACTTCAAAGAAAAATCTAAAAGTGTCTCAGTCTTAGTCTTTCAAAACTTTGTAATCTTTTTACAATTGTTATATAAGGAATAGGATCGAGTCGAATTAGTAATACAAACTGATGTTGTGTCACAAGATTTGAATAATAAAATAAATCTTCAGAACTTGTTTCTCATCATTGTACTCGAGTTCAACATTAAAAGATCTACATTGGTGTTCCAAGCTAGGATAAATCTCTGTGTCTTTGCTTTAAATTCAGATATTTAGTTTCTTGTTTATTTCAACTTTAACATGTTCTGTGAAGTATACTAATATTTAGGAGAGTCGACTTTAAGGACCCAATAGTCGACTTATAGGAAATTTTTAATTTATCCCCCTCCTCTTAAATTTTAGAGTAGACCCCGAACCAAAAAAACAATTCACATCACGAGAAAAGAGTCGTAATATACCAGTGACAACATCAGGAGATACCTTAGAGTCCTGGTGGGTAGCTGAAGCATATTAGCAATTTTGCACAGTGTCGGTACTAGAGGCCAAAGTAGCACCCTTTGGTGCAAGAGCTGATGAAGTAGAGATAGGAATCTTATTTGCCCCCAAAGCAACCTTAAAAGGACAATCCCTCTGCAAGTGACCACTCTGAGAGTATTTGAAATACCTATTTCTCCCTTCTTCATAAATCCCATCGTGCACTTATTCGTAGAATCTATAAGAAGGGTATGATGGAGAGGACCGAGCCCCACCAGCTTGAGATTGGGTGCCTTATATCCATTATCATGCTGAGAACGATGATCACCTGACGACTTCGGATAAGAAGCACTAGACATAGAGTAGGAAGCAAAACTTCCCCACTTTTTCTTAGACCATTTTTTGCTATCTCTACCACCCTGCTGCTGACCTCAACCCTTATTCAAAAATCTAAACTTTTTATTCTACCTCTCCCCAACTAAGCCTGCTTCTTCTTCTCTTTCTCAATCTGCCAGATATACACAACTAATCTGGAGTTATCCATATCGTTTTTCAACAAGGCAGGCTTACTCCCTAGAGTCAAATCACGGGACAAACCTAGAAGCGAACTTCCTCATTCTAGCCCTAATGCTTGACACTAACTTAGGAGCATATTTGGGACAACCGATGGAGTTTCAAGGCATACTCTTTCGCTGTCATCCTTTATTGCTTTAGATTAACAAACTCTTCTACTTTTTCCTTTCTCAATGACACGACCAGCCCTAGGGCCCTATCGTAATATGCATCCTAAATCCAACCTGGATCGGAGATAACGTATAACAAGATAGCATAATTATTCGATTCTAGTCTCTGGGATAGGTTTATGACCATGAACAACCCAAATGAGTCAAACCATTTGAACCCAACCGAACCAATCCATAAACCCAAAACAAAACAATAATCAAGTTCCTATCCATAGAATAACATAAAAAGGATAGAATAATCATAAATCCAGTTAAATGGTATAAGCCATAGAACCAATGCTGATACTAAGGATGACATCAGTACCGACACAGCTAATACAAACCCATAGTAGTCCCACAAAATCCTCTAACCAAAAGAAAAATAATTTCTCATTAGGACATGCCCCAACCATATACAAAACCAATATTCATAAAATAACAAAAGTATGCAAAAATATCTATGATATGAAATGGAGCCTTCCGGAGTATGAAAGCTTACCATTTTAATCCAATAGCCAATTCTAAATCCGAGCACTATGAAGTAGGAGTAGAATGGTTGGTTCCTACATTGCATGGGGATACAGACGCTCAAAATTAGGTTAGTGGGTGAACACTAGTGATATGTGAGCATATACTAACACATTTGGGGATTTTAACTCTAAGTAATTGCAAGGTCTTAAGGAACTTTAGTTATTTTTAATTAGTTTACGTTTGATTTTGCAGTTTAAGCTGATATGATAGAGAATCAACATGAAATGAAGCAAAGAAGTTAAAATTTGAAGAAATCTGAAGAAAAGTGTGGCTGATGATATTTGTGATAAGTCGTCAGCCCTGTGATAAGCTATCAGGTTGGTCGTCATCAGTAGAAAGAGAATTGGCCTAAAGTGGAAGTTATGATGACA
The DNA here is from genome assembly GCF_002878395.1 of Capsicum annuum. Lineage (NCBI taxonomy): Eukaryota > Viridiplantae > Streptophyta > Magnoliopsida > Solanales > Solanaceae > Capsicum > Capsicum annuum. Next base: position 68,479,002 of record NC_061118.1, on the reverse strand, counting down.
TTTTGTGAGAAGCCGCCAAGGGTCTGCTAAGTTATTAAGTTTGTCGCCATCCTTAAACAGGGAATGAGTTCCAGCTGGTAAAATCGATGACATTTTGTGATAGGCCGTCATAATGGTCGTCAGGAATGCCGTCAGATTTAGGTAGGATAAGAAAATTGGAGCAAAAGTGTGACGACATTTCTAATAAGTCATCACAGTCCTGATAAGCCGTCAGAAGTTGCCATCAACCTAAGACAGGACTAGTGCAAATTTGAAGAAGACCTGATGACATTCTTGATAAGTCATCATAATCCTGATAAGGTGTCACCAATAGTCATTGTCTATTTCGAGAAAAAGCTGTAACCTTAATTTTGTTTCCTTATTTAGGGTAAACTATTTAAAGCTTTGTTTTAGGGTTTTCTAGAGGATCATTATTGGAGGGAATTATTATTATTATTTCCGTACAAGGTCAACACCTTGAGTTTTGGACAACATATTTTGATATTTTCTCTCTTTACTTCTTTACTTTAACAGCATAACTATTTTTGAGAGATTATTATCAGTATCTTGGGATTTTTCTTTGTGATCTAATCTGCCATTCACTAGTTATTATTCATCTCAGTAAGTTTATTTTTCAAATCATGAATTCAATTATGTGTTTCGTTCGTTACATTATGAGTGGCTAAACTCCATTAACCTGAGTTATGAGATCTAGGGTTAGGTCTTGATGAGGTGCTAAGTATTTAAGATTCAAAAGGTGGTAGGATTTCTCGATAATTCTGAAGTTTTAATTAAAGTTTGTTGGTTGTAAATAGTAGACACACCTGCTTTGATTTTCTTAAGAAAGAAATCAAATATAGTAGGAAGTGAATTATCAACAGGGACTCGAAAATACTTCATTTAATAATCAGCACTGTAACAAGGTTGGTTAACCTGAGGTAAAATCTGGGTAGTAATAGAAATTCCGTAAGTCTGAGAGAATTAGGGAATTAAATTATTAAGTAGGTCGAGAGACATTTAAGCATAACATTGATAAAGATAGCTTGTTATCCTACCCAACGTGAGAATCTTGAACCATTTCTAGTATCTGTCATGTACAGGAAGCCCTAGTGAACATAATTCTGGTTATTTCACAAACTCTTGATTTACAAACACCAAAAGTAAAGTGACAAACAATAACTTGTTAAACCTAAATCCCCCATTTCAGGAAACATTAAACTATCAATAGATTAAATTGCAAACAACTTGAGTTCACACCATATTCCTTGTGGGATTTTACCCCAACCTAGTTGGGTTTTTATTGACAACGATCGCTTACACCCATTCAAGAGTGTAATTTGAGCATTATCAAGAAGCTCAGGATTAGGATAAGGGTAAAATAATGCCAACCATTAAAACCAAGTAAGCCAACCGCATGCATTCAAAACCATACATATATATAACACCATGTTGGGAAAGGGAACTGGGTTTAACATGAATTTAAAACCATTAACATGTGTATGGGTAGCTTAACCATCCTGGAACCACCCACGAGCTATATGGGTCTAGTGTAACCCCCTGATCGGGGCCTTGATGCGTGGAACCACTTGAACTGGTGATACCATAAGAGTAGTGGATTGCCAAGTACCCTCCACTCTCCATGACACATATGTACAGTGTACTTAGAGGATTCCAGTATACCTCATAGTATCATATAAGGTCGCTATGACCAACCCTCATATCAATAAACATGAGTTTCCAGTGTTCGTCTAATGGACTCATACCTTCACAGTTAGCTATCACACCCCACCATTATTGCCTAATTAAAACTATTATCATCCAACTAAACCATCATTTCATTTATTTTTAACCAAGGCTATAAGTAGTGGTATCTTCATACCAACTATAGCTTGCAAGCAATGTCCTTAGCCAACCTTTTATAGAATGAAGGATTCCTATGTACCCATAAATTACCTTATTAGTTACATAGGGAATTCCCATGTACCAAACAACATTTTTCATTGATATGTTTGCTTATGGATTCCTTTGTACCCCACAAGGCTTTCAATTAGACCAACCATGACCACAAAGACCTTAACATTTAACCATTGCAAAACTAGTTATACCATTTAGGGTTCCATAACTAAGTTATACCATGCAACAGTTGAATGAAAATCCAACAATTTAACCAAAAGCATTCGCATAGGCATTTTATCAAACACATTGGGGACAGAGTGTTTCCAAAGCCATAACTAATTACCAATTAACTATTTGCATGCAACCAATTGTTGAAACCACCAAAATAATAGGACAACCATAAGTAAAAGACATGGGAAAAACATAACAAATCATTATAACCAAAACCCCAACATATATTTTAAAACCCAAAACCATACTATATTCATGCCATGAGAACAATTCATAAATTATGCCTTTTTTTGAACTAACAATGAGGGAGGAGTAACTAGAATTAGATTATAAGAAGATGGAGAGAAATTACCTTAGCAAACCCCCAAATTGATCCTCTAGATAAAACCCTAGCCTTCCTTTACCCAAGACCCTTAGAGAGAATTAGAGTGTTTTTAGAGAGTTTCTAAGTGTTTAAGAATAGAATAGTAGGGTAAATAATGTCCCAAGTGTGATATGTCATGGGGTACCAAGGGGTTAAAGGAGAACTGTGTAGATTTTCCCCAACTTAAATTACATAAAATCCACGTAGGTGAATACGACCAACCCATACGATTTGTATCCTAGGGAATGAGTGGTACCCACCACTCGTATCCTGACCAGAACCTCAACCCCTACACTGACCCATATATGACTTCAAAGTCCCACTCTTACCCAATCATACGATCGGTACCCATAAACTTTACGTATTCTAAAAACCAAAACTTAACCATCCAACACTGGATAACATATGATTGGCAATATACCACTCGTACCCCAAGGTATGACTAGTATGCTCCAATCGTACCTTAGAAATAAAATAATCCAACCAACAAACCAACAGTGATTAGCATATAACAAATGCCATACCCAACGTACCCTATCATACGACTGGTACCCCCAAGTCGTACGATGTCCAGAAACTAGAAATCCAGGAAATTTTCTAAGGGTCGAAACCTAGATTGTTTTAGTCTCCCCCACTAGGATCATTCATCCTCGAATGAAGGACAGGGTAGTACAAGCACGACATACACCCCCTGATTCCTCTTCTCTTTCCTTTAATAAACTCAAAAAATAAAGATATAAGAAAATCAACCATTCCTTTAAAAAGTTAGAATACAAAGATGTGATCAAGAACACATACCTTCCGTACAAATATCTAAAGCCAAGAACAAATCCGGATACTTGGACATCATGTCCTCTTCCACTTCCTATGTAGCTTTTTCACCTTTTGGTTCTGTGAAAGAACCTTAACCTAAGATACATCCTTGGTTCATAACCAACGAACCTGCTGATCCAGCATCTCAATCGGGAACTCAACATAAGACAAAGAATTAGAGATACCTAACCCTTCCAGAGGAACAGTCGCTAAAGTATTGCCTACACACTTTCTCAATATGGAGACATGAAATACAGGATGAATGAATCTCAAACTAGAATGCAAATACAATTCATACGCCACATTACTACTCTCTGCAAAACCACATAAGGACTAACATACCGGGGATTGAATTTCCTCTTTTTCCTAAACTGCATCACTCCCTTCATGGGAGACACCGTGAGGAAACCCTTATCCCCAACCTCAAACTCTAAGTTTAATGCCTTACATCCACATAAGACTATTGGAGACTTTGGGTGTCCTTAAGACTATCTCGAATCACCTTTACCTTTTTTCATAGCCTGATAAACCAAGTTCGAGCCAAACATATCCGCCTCACCAAGTTCAAACCACCCGATAAGAGATATACACCTCCTACCATACAAAGCCTCAAAAGGAGCCATCCCAATAATAGAATAATAACTATTGTTATAAGGAAACTTTACAAGAGGTAGATGCTTAACCCAATTGACACCATAATCAATCACACATACACAAAGCATACCTTTCAATGTCTGAATAGTCCTTTATGCTTGCCCATCCATCTATGGTTGAAAAGCAGTACACAGACTAATCATAGTCTCTAACCCTTTCTAAAAAGGCTGCCAAAAGTGGGATGAAAATTGTGTACAACAATCAGAGATGAACGAAACAGGTACCTTATGCTACTTCGCAACCTAATAAAGATACAACCTTGTGTAATCCTTTGTTGAAACATTAGTCCTCACTAGCATGAAGTGAGCCGACTTTGTCATCCTATCCATAATAACCCAAATTGAATTAAATTGATTTCGAGACCGAGGAAGACTGGTAACGAAATCTATATTGACTACCTCCTATTTTTATTCAGGAAAAATAATCTCCTGATACAACCTTCTAGGCCTTATGTGGTTAACTATAACTTGCTTGCACACCATACACTTGCCAAAAAATCAGCCACATCCCTCTTTATACCACTCTACCAATACATTTCCTTGGGATCATGATATATTTTTGTCAAACCGGGATGAACAACATAGCACGATTCATGCAGCTCAACCAATATCCTTTCACTCAAAGCATCTACATCAGGAAGACATAACCATCCTTGGTACCTCAGGTACCATCACCACTAATCTCAAATACCAGTACCTTTTACCCCTACCTCATACTTGATCTTCATCAAGATAGGATTTAGTATTTACTTCTTCTTGATCTCTGCATTGAGAGACAATCGAACCACTTCCTGTATCAGCAAACCAACACTTTTGAAGTCTAAAAGATGAACTCTAAGATTATTCAAGCGGTGAATAGCCTTCACCAATTCCCTCTTCTCCTTATCTATATGAGCTAAAGTCCCTATGGATAACTTGCTTAGAGAATTAGCAATAACATTAGCCTTACCTGGGTGATAGTGAAGGCTCATGTCATAGTCCTTGAGAAGCTCCAACTATCTCCTCTACCTGAGATTTGGCTCCTTCTGAGTAAACACATAGTATAGGGTCTTAAGATCAGAAAAGATGTCCACGTGCATTACATAAAAATAATGTCGCCAAGTTTTCAATACAAATACCACTATCAAAAGTTCCAAATCATGAGAAGGATAATTCCTTTTATGCACCTTCAACTGCGTAGAAGCTTAGGAATCACCTTACTATGCTGCATCATAGAACAACCAAGTTCCACTTGGGACTTATCACAATAAACCAGAAACCCTTCATTGTCTTCAGTCAAAGCCAAAACCAGAGCCAAAGTTAGCTTATCCTTCAACATCTTGAAAATACCCTCACAAGAATTTGACTAAGAGAAATTTACCTTCTTTTGAGTTAACTAGGTCAATGGGGAAGCTATCATCAAAAAATTTTCCACGAACCTCCGATAATACCCAGCCAAACCCAAGAAGCTATGAATACCGGTTGGAGTCGTGGGTCTTGGTCACCTTTTAACCACCTCAACCATTTATGGATCCACCATGATCTCCTCATTAGAAATAACATGACCCAAAAAAGTGATAGCATTTTGCCATAATTCACATTTAGAGGATTTGGTATACAACTTCTGCTCTTTTAAGGTCTGCAATACAACCCGGTGTTGATTGGCATAATCCATCCCATTCTTAGAATAAACTAGAATGTCATTAATGAATAAAATGAAAAAAAGATTCAAAAACTAATGGAATACCCTATTCATCAAATGTACGAATGTCGTTGTGGCATTGGTCAACCCAAATTACATCACCAAGAACTAAAAGTTCCCATACTGGGTACAAAAAGCTATCTTAGGGATGTCCACCACCCTAATCTTAAGTTGATGATACCCAAATCGATGATTTATCTTAGAAAAGAATTTGGCACCTTGCAACTGATCAAATAAGCCATCTATCTTTGGAAGAGGAAACTTATTCTTAACAGTCACCTTATTTAACTGCCTATAGTCAATACATATCTAAAGGGAACCATTCTTCTTATACACAAATAACACTGGTGCACTCTATGAAAGTACACTAGGATTGATGAAACCCTTATCCAAAAGATCTTAAGTTGCACCTTGCATTCCCTCAACTTAGCCAAAGCCATTTTATAAGGAGGAATAGATATTGGACGAGTGTCCAAATCCAAATCAATACCAAACTCAATCTCCCTATCCGAAGAACACAAGGAATATCATCCGAAAATACCTTAGGAAACTCATTTACCATCGGAGCCGGATGTAAAGAAAGACCCACTGAGTTAGAATCTTTAACCCAGAACAAATGATAGAAACAACCTTTGGAGATTAATCTCCGAGCTCAAAGATAAGAAATAAACCTCCCCTAAGGATCTAGGGAACCACCCTCCTACTCAATAACCAATTCACCAGGGAACCTAAAGATAACCTTATGGGTCTGAAAATCTAAGGACTCATAACAAAAGTGTATCCAATCCATCCCTAGTATAACATTAAAAACCACCATATCAAGTTCAAACAAATCCACCAAAGTCTACCTATTGCCAACAGATATCACACACCCCTATAGACTTTTTTTGTAATCACAGAGTCATCTACCGAAGTACAAAAAGAAAAAAGATCCAAAATAACCTCAGGATCAAAACCAAAATACATAACCATAAATGGGGTCATAAAAGAGAGAAAAAGACTCGAATCAAATTAACAATATACATCACGAGAAAAGAGTTATAACATACCAGTAACGACGTCAGGTGATGCCTCAGATTCCTGCAGAGTAGCAAGAACATATAACCTATTCTGACCTATTTCGGTACCTAGAGCAAAAACTGATGCAGAAGTAAGACCCTTTGGTGCAGGAGCAGAAGATAAAAGAACCAGAGCCTTACTCATTCCCGAAGCACCCTTACCAACTAGATAGTTTCTAAGCATATTTCCAAGATGACCACATTTGAAACATATGTCCCTTCCTTTATCTTGTAAACCCCTATGCAACCTGCCACATAACTAGCAAAGATGGCATGATGAGGCCGACTGAGCCTCACTCGCCTGAGATTGGGCACCCTGGGCCTAGAAATTATCACTACCCTGCTAACGCTTATCACATAAATATTTTGAGTAAGCAACTCTAGTTGTAGAGCAGGAACTAAAATTCCCCTACTTCTTCTTTGGCCACTTACCAGCATCCCGACCACCTTACTATTGAGCACCACCCTTTTCAGAGGACCTGGACTTCTTACCCTACCTTTCTCCAAACTCTACCTGCTTTGTATTTTCGTTCTCCACCTGTTGTTTATGAAAAACTAACCTAGAAATATCCATATCCTTGATTAGCAATGCAGCCTTGCTTTCAAAGATCAAATACCGAGACAATCCAGCAGCAAACTTTCCAATCCTGGCCTTCATATTAGACACTAATTCTAAAGCATACATAGACAACTGGTAAAATTTTAATCCATACTTCTTGATCGATATCTTCCCCAATTTTAGATTAACAAATTCCTCTGCCTTTGCTTTCCCTAACTCCTGTGGTCCATAAAAGCTTTAGAGAAAGTCTTTCAAGATAGGACACCACCCGCGTTACCCAATCCAACCTCTAGTTGCCTGCCCAAAGTTGGCTGAATTTTGAGAATATAACAAGATGGCGCAATTTTCCAATTCTAGACTCTGGGATAGGTCTATGACTGTGGCCGACCCAAATGAGTTTAATCGTCCAAACCCAACCGAACCATACCATAAACCAAAACTGAAATAATAACAAAGTTCCTAGCATAGCATAACATAAAAGAATGGAAATATAATAAATCCAGTCAAATAGTATCATCCATAATACCAATTCTAATGCTAAGGTTGACACCCCTACCGACACTGCCCATACCAACACATAATAGTCCCATAAAAGCCTCTTACCAAAAGAGAAACAATATCTAATTGGGACATGCCCCAACCATAACCAACACCAATATCCATAAAATAACCAAAGTATGAAAAAACATCCATGATATGAAATAGGGCCTTTCGGAGTATGGAAGCCCACCACTTTAATCCAAAAGCGGATCCCAAATTCAAACACTAAGAAAGAGGAGTAGAATGGTCGATTCCTACACCACGTGGGGATACAGCCACCCAAAGACGGGTTAGCAAGTGAACACTAGCAGAAAACTCAGGATAAAGATTAAATATGCACCATTAAAACCAAATAAACCATCCACATACATTCACAACCATACATACATATATATATATATATATGTATATATAAAACCATATCGGGAAAAGGAACTGGGTTAAGCATGTATTTAAAACCATTTACCTATGTATGTGTAGCTTAATCGATATAGAACCACCCATGATCTATATGGGTCTAGAGTAACCCTCTGAATGGTCCCCGATGCGTGTAGCCATACTAACTAGAGATATCATAAGAGTAAAGGATTCCCAAGTACCTTTCACTCTCCATGATACATATGTACATTGTACTTAGAGGATGCCCATGTACTTCATAGTATCATATAAGGTCACTATAACCAACCCTCAGGTCGGCAAATATTAGTTTCCAGTGTCCTTCCATTGGGCTCACACCTTCACAGTTAGCTTTCACACCCCTCTATTATTGCCAATTAAAATCATTACAATCCAACCAAAACACCCTTCTATTTATTATTAACAAAAACTATAAGAAGTGGTATCATCATACCGACTATAGCTTGCAAGTAATGTCCTTAGCCAGCCTTTTATAGAATAAGGGATTCTTATGTACCCATAGATTACCTTATTTAGTTGCTTGGGGTATTCCCATATACCCCACAAGATTATTCATTAATATGTTTTCTTGGGGATTCCCTTGTACCCCACAAGGCTTTCAATTAGACTAACCATGACCACCAATACCTTAACATTTAAACATTTATAACCATTTAAATTATTTATACCATTTAGGGTTTCATTACTTAGTTATACCATGCAATAGTTCAATGAAAATCCAATAATTTAACAAAAGCATTCTTATAGGCATTTTATCAAACATGATGGGGACATAGTGTTTCAAAAGCCAAAACCAATTACCAATTAGCCATTCCTATGCAACCAATTGTTCAAACAACCATAACAATATCAAAACTATAAGTAAAAGACATAGGAAAACCATAACCAACCATTATAACCGAAGCCACAACATATATTTAAAAACCTAAAATAATACAATATTCATTCCATGAAAAAAATTCATAACAATGAGGGAGAAGTAATTTTCCTAAGATTAGAGGATGATCGAGAGATATTACCTTAGCAAACCTCCAAATTGATCCTCTAGATGAAACCCTAGCCATTCTTTACCTAAGAGCCTTAGAGAGAATTAAAGAGTGTTTTAAGAGAGTTTGTAAGTGTTTAAGAATAGAATAATACGGTAAATAATGTCCCACATGTAATATAAGTCATGGGATGAGTTACCAGTGTTTGTTAATTGGACTCACACCTTTACAGTTAGCTTTCACACCCTGCCATTATTGCCCAATTAAAACCATTACCATCCAACTAAACCACTCATCCATCCATTTATTAACAAAGGCAATAAGTAGTGGTATCATCATGCTGACTATAGCTTGTAAGCAATGTCCTTAGCCAACCTTTTATAGAATAAGGGATTCCCGTGTACTCATAGATTACCTTGTTTAGTTGCTTAGGGGATTCCCATGTACCCCAAAAGATAGTTCATTAAAATGTTTTCTTGGGGATTCCCTTGTACCCTCAAGGCTTTCAATTAGACAAATCATGACCACCAAGACCTAACCATTTAAAGATTTCAAAACCATTTAAACTATTTCTACTATTTAGGGTTCCATTACCAAGTTATACCGTGCAATAGTTCAATGAAAATCCAATAATTTAACCAAAAACATTTGCATAGGGATTTTATCAAAGACGATGGGGACATAGTATTTCGAAAACCAAAACCAAATTACCAATTAAACATTCCCATGCAACCAATTGTTCAAACAACTATAATAATATGAAAACCATAAGTAAAAGACATGTGAAAACCATAACCAACCATTATAACTAAAACCCCAACATATACTTGAAAACCCAAAACAATACAATATTCATGCCATGAAAAAATTTCATAAATTATGCCTTTTGTTGGAACTAACAATGAGGGAGAAGTAACTTGCCTAAGATTAGAAGATAATGGAGATACCTTAGTAAACCCACAAATTGATCCTCTAGATGAAACCCTAGCCTTTATTTACCCAAGACCCTTAGAGATAATTAGAGAGTGTAAGTGTTTAAGAATAGAATAATACAATAAATAATGTCCCAAGTGTAATATAAGTCGCGGGGTCCCAAGGGGTTATAAGGAGAAATGTCTATATTTCCCCCAACTTAAACTGCATAAAATCCCTACAGGTGGATACGACCACCACACATGATCCATACCCTAGGGTACGAGTGGTACCCATATTTTGTATCCCAACCAGAACCTCAACCCCCACACTGACCCACATATGAATCCCAAGTCCCACCCGTACCTAATTATATGATTGGTACCTATAAATCATACCTATTCTAGAAACCAAAGCCTAACCATCCAACACTGGACAAGATACGATTGACAACATACCACTCATACCCTAAGGTACAACTAGTATGCCCCAACCATACCTTGGATAAAAACCAATCCAACCCACCAACCAACACTGGTTAGCATACAACAAAGACGATACCAACCGTACCTCATCATACGACCGGTACCCAAAAGTCGTATGATGTCCAGAAACCAGAAATCCTAGAAATTTTCTAAAGGTCAAGACCCAAGGTGTATCAGTCTCCCCCACTAGGATCATTTATCCCCAAATGACAAAAAAGGCAGTACATGCATGACTTACACGCCTTAGGTACCTCTACTCTTTCCTTTAACAAAAATAAAAAATAAATATGTGAGAAAATCAACCTTTTCTTTAAAAAGTCAAAAAGTAAAGATGTGATCAAGAACACATACCTTCTGCACGAAAATCTGGAGCCGAGAAATACGGATACTTGGACTTCATGTCCTTTTTCGCTTCCTACGTAGCTTCTTCCACCTTGTGGTTCTGCCATAGAACCTTAATCAAAGCTATATCCTTGGTCCATAACCGATGAACTTGCTGATACAATATCTCAATTGGGATCTTCATAAAAGATAAAAAATTCGAGATACCCAACCCCTCCAAAGGAACAACCGATGAAGTATCACCTACACATTTTCACAGCATGGAGACATAAAATATCGGATGAATGAATCTCAAACTAGAAGGAAACTTCAATTCATATCCCACATTACCAACCCTCTGCAAAACCACATAAGGACCAACATACTAGGGACTGAGCTTCCTCTTTTTCCCTAATCGCGAAACTTTCTTCTTAGGAGACGCCTTAAGGAATACCTTATCCCCATCCTCAAACTCCAAGTATATATGCCTTATATCCGCATAAGACTTTTAGCAACTTTGGGCCTTAAGCCTATCCTAAATCACCTTAACCTTTTCCATAGACTGATAACCCATGTCCGGGCCAAACATATAAACCTCATCAAGCTCAAACTACCCAATAGGTAATCTATACCTCTTACCTTACAATGCCTTAAAAGGAGCCATCCAAAGACTAGAATGATAGCTATTGTTGTAAGTAAACTCCATAAGAGGTATATGCTCAACCCAATTGCCACCATAATCAATCGAATATGCATGAAGCATAGTCCTTTCCTCTTGCCCATCCATCTGTGGGTGAAAAACAGTACTCAAACTAACCTTAGTCCCCAAACTATTCTAAAAAGACCATAAGAAGTGAGATGAAAAATGGTACCGAAATCCATTTTGACTACTTCCTATTTTCATTCAGGCAAAACAATCTCCTGATACAATCCTTCAAACCTCATGTGCTTAACTTTAAGTTGTTGGCACACCATAAACTTGGCCATAAAATAAGCCATATCCCTCTTCATACTACTCCACCAATACATCTACTTGAGATCTTGATATATTTTTTTCGAACCAGGATGAACAACATAACACAATTCATGCGCCTCAGCCAATATCCTTTAATGAAAACCATCGACATCAAGAACATATAACCTTTCTTGGAACCTCAAGGTACCATCACCACTGATCTTAAATACCAGCACCTTTTGACCCCTACCTCATGCTTGATCTTCATAAAGATAGGATTCAACATTTGTTACTCCTTGATCTCTACACTGAGAGATGACCAAACCACTTCTTGTACCAACACCCAACCATCTTTGGAGTCTAAAAGACAAACTCCAAGATTATCTAAGCGGTGAATATCCTTCACCAATTACTGCTTCTCCTTATCCATATGAGTCAAACTCCCCATGGATAACCTTCTAAGAGTATCAGCAGCAATATTAGCCTTACCTGGGTGATAGTGAAGACTCATATCATAGTCTTTGAGAAGCTCCAACTATCTCTTCTGCCTAAGATTTAACTTCTTTTAGGTGAATATATACTGTAGGCTCTTATGATTAAAAATATGTCCACATTCACTCCACACCAATAATGCCACTAGATTTTTAACGCAAATACCACTGTCCAAAGCTCTAAATCATTAGTAGGATAGTTTCTCTTATGCACCTTCAACTACCTAGAAGCATAGGTAATCACCTTCCCACGCGGCATCAAAGCACAACCAAATCTCACCTACGACACTTCACAATAAACCATAAACCTCTCATGCCTTTAGGCTAAGTCAAAACTAGAGCCGATAGTAGCTTATCCTTTAACTTCTCGAAACTACCCTTACAAGTATTCTACCAAGAGAACTTTACCTTCATTTAAGTTAACTTAGTCAATGGGGCAGCGATTTATGAAAAAGTTTCCATGAACCTCCTATAATACCTAGCAAAACCCAAGAAGCATTGAATATTGGTTGGAGTCATGGGTCTAGACAACCTATGGACCACCTCAACCTCTCGTGGATCCATCATGATCCCCTCACTAGAAATAATATGACCCAAAAAAGTGACAGTGTTCAACCAGAATTAACATTTAGAGAATTTGTCATACAATTATTGCCTTTTTAAGATCTGAAACACAACTCGGAGGTGATTGGCATAATCCACCTCATTCATAGAATACACCAAAATGTCATCACTGAACTCAATGAAAAAATGATCCAAAAACTGATGGAATACCCTATTCATTAAATCCATGAATTCCTTCAGGGAAAAGCGCCCATTCCAGGTATGAATAGCTGTCTTAGGTATGTCCACCTCTCTAATCTTAAGCTGATGATACCCAGATCAAAGATTTATCTTAGAAAAGAATTTGGCATCTCGTAACTGATCAAACAAGTCATCTAACCTTGGAAGAAGATACTTGTTTTTAACCATCAACTTATTCAACTCCCTATAGTCAATGCACATCCAAAAGAAACCATCTATCTTATGCACAAATAGCACCGATGCACCCTATGGGGATATACTAGGACGGTTGAAACCTTTATCCAAAAGATCCTTAAGTTGCTCCTTGAGTTCCCTCAACTCTGTCGGAGCCATTTTATATGGAGGAATAAATATTTGACGAGTGTCTGGAACGAAATCAATACCAAACTCAATCTCTTTATCCAGAGGAACACCGAGAAGATCATTCAAAAAGACCTTAGAAACTCATTTACCACTAAAACTGAATATAAAAAAGGACCTTCTAAGTTAGAATCTTTAATCTAGACCAAATGATAGAAACACCCTTTGGAGATGTATATCTAAGCTATAAGATAAGAAATAAACCTCTCTCTAGGAGCTAGGGAGCCACCCTCCCACTTAATAATCGATTGGGAACCTAAAGAAAACCTTATGGGTCTAGAAATCTAAGGATATGTAATAAGAGTGTAACAAATCCATCCCTAATATCACATCAAAACCCACTATATCGATTTTAATAAGATCCACCAAAGTCGGCCTACTGCCAACAGATACCACACACTCCCTATAGACCCTTTTTGCAATCACAGAGTCACCTATTGGGGTAGAAAAAGAAAAAGGATCCAAAATAACCTCGGGATCAAAACCAAAATACACTGCCATAAATAGGGTCACATAAGAGAGAAAAGACCTTGTATTAAGTAAACAATATACGTCATGAGAAAAGAGTTGTAACATACCAGTAAAGATATTAGGTGATGCCTCATATTCTTGTCGAGTAGTAAGAGCATATAACCTATTCAAACCCGGGTCGATACTAAGAGCAAAAATAGATGCAGAAGTAGTACCCTTTAGTGAAGGAGTAGAAGATGTAGCAAATTAAGCCTTACTTACTCCCGAAGCACCATTACCAATCAGACAATTTCTAAGCATATAACTTGCTGACCATAGTTTAAACATTTATCCCTCTCTTCATCATAGAAAACCATATACAACCTACCACATAACTGGTAAGATGTGAATGATGAGGCCAACTGAGCCCCACTTGCCTGAGATTGGGTACCCTGGGCTAGGAAGTTATCACTATCCTGCTGATGCCTATCACCCGACTATTTTGGGTAAGGAGCACTAGTTATAGAGCAGGAGCCAAAACTCCCCCACTTCTTCTATGGCCATTTACCACCATCCCAACCACCTTACTATTGAGCACCACCCTTTTTAGAGGACCTAAACTTCTTACCCTACGTTTCCCCAAACTGACCTTGCTTCCTCTTTTCTTCCTCCAACTGTTGCATATGAATAACCAACCTAAAAATATCCATATCCTTGATCATCAATGTAGTCTTAATTTTAAGCATCAAATACCAAGACAATCTAGAAGCAAACTTTCATATCCTGTCCCTCATATTAGGCACCAATTCTGAAGCATACATAGGCAGTTGGTGAAATTTCAAGCCATACTCCTTGACCGATACTTCCCCTATTTTAGATTAACAAATTTCTCTGCCTTTGTTTCCCCTAACTCCTGAGGAAGAAAGTGGTCCATAAAAGCATTGGAGAAAGTCTCCCATAATGATTACACTTAAACATAATCACCCCTTACTAATACCATTCTTCGTACCATTGGAATGCCATAACCTTTAGCTGGTAAGCAGCAAAATTCACCTCTTCCTTATTTGTGGCCTGCATCACCCTGAAGATTTCTCTATTTCATATAGAAAACCACAAGGATGCTCCCCCAATTTAACACCAGTAAAAGTTAGAGGATTCAACCTCATAAACAGTTTAACCCTTATGGCCTCAGAAGATGAAACACCAGATACACCACGCTTAGCCTTAAAAGCTACCAAATGAGCAATCATATAAATCGACTGACGAAACTCTATATTTATCATATTTTCCAAAGAAGGACTAGAAGGAACCATGGGACTCTAAAAGTATCAAGAACTGGACCTCTAAATTGAGTATGGATCCTTGAGTAGAGCGTGTCCTATCAACATCATCCTCAAATGTGACAAAAGAGCTACCTTGCGTCAAAGATCGTCGAGGCATGATCTAAAAAGATAATAAACTAGGATTAAAGAAGATTCCAAGACTTAGACTCCATGCTTGAAAATAGAATACCAAGAAAGTTAAACATTCCTAAATACCGTGTAGCCTCTCTCTTATAAGTCTAGTGCGCTACACATCCCTAAAAAAGACTCTACTAGACACTTCTTTATGGATTCCCCAATTGACCATAAAGCTAAAGCTCTAATACCAACTTGACCCGACCCGACCTGGGGCTTTGTCGTAATAGGCATCCAAGTCCAACTGGGACTGAAGACCACCCAAGTTACCCAACCCAACCTCAAACCGCCTACCCAAATCGACTGAATTTTGAGTATATAAAAAGATAGAGTAATTGTCCAATTCCAGATGCAAGGATAGGTCTATGACCGTGACCGACCTAAATGAGTCTAACCATCCAAACCCAACCAAACCATACCATACACCAGAACTGAAATAATAATAAAGTTCCTATCCATAGCATAACATAAATGGATGGAACAATCATAAATACAACCAAACAGTATTAGCCATATTACCAATGTTCATTCTAATCCTTACACCACTACTGACACCGCCCATACCAACCCATAGTAGTCCTACAAAAGCCTTTAACAAAAAGAGAAATAATATCTGATTGGGATATGCCCCTAACCATAGCCAAAACGAAAATCCATAAAATAAATGAAGTATGTAAAAACATCCCTGATATGAAAAGGAGCCTGCCGGAGTATGGAAGCTCAACACTATATTCGAATAGCTAATCTCAAATCCAAACACTAAGCAGAAGGAGTAGAGTGGTTGGTTTCTGCATTACATGGGGATACAGTTACCCAAAGATGGGTTAGCGGGTGAACACAAGCAAGAAAATCAAGATAAGGATTAAATAATGCAACCAATTAAAACTAAGTAAACCAATGACATGCATTCAAAACCATATATATATATATGTATATGTATATATATAACCATGCCAGGAAAAAAAACTTGGTTTAGCATGCATTTAAAACCAATAACCTGGGTATGTGTACCGTAACCATCCTAGAACCACCCACGAGCTATATGGGTCTACTGTAACCCCCTGAATGGGCCCTGATATGTGTAGCCACATAAACTGGAGATACCATAAGAGTAGAGGATCCCTAAGTATCCTTCGCTCTCGATGATACATAAGTGCTATGTACTTAGAGGATTCTTATGTACCTCATAGTATTATATAAGGTCGCTATGACAAACCATCATGTCAGAAAACATGAGTTTCCTATGCCCTCCCATTGGACTCAAAACCTTCATTGTTAGCTATCACACCACGCAATTATTACCTAATTAAAACCATTACCATCCAACCAAGCCACCAGTCTATTTATGATTAACCAAGGCTTTAAGCAGTGGTATCATCATTCTAACTATAACTGTTAAGCAATGTCCTTAGCCAACCTTTTATAGAATAAGAGATTCCTATGTACCCATAGATTACCTTATTTACTTGCTTGGGGGATTCCTATGTACCTCACAAGATTGTTCATTGATATATTTGCTTGGGGGATTCCATTATACCCTACAAAGCTTTCAATTAGACAAACCATGGCCACCAAGACCTTACCATTTTACTATTCCAAAATCATTTAAAACATTTATACTATTTAGGATTCAATTACAGAGTTATACTATGCAATATTTCAATGTAAATCCAACAATTTAACCAAAAGCATTCTCATAGGCCTTTTATCAAACATGTTTGGGACATAGCGTTTCCAAAGCCATAACCAATTACCAATTAACCATTCCCATGCAACCAATTGTTCAAACCATTATAATAATATTAAATCCATCAGTAAAAGACATGGGAAATCCATAACAAAACATTATAACCAAAACCGCAACATATATTTGAAAACCTAAAACCGTACAATATTTATGCCATGTAAACAATTCATATATTAGGAATTTTGTTGGAACTAACAATGAGGTAGAAGTAACACCACGCATAGCGGTAGCTTTAGTGCACTGGGATGCTCTTTTTTTTTTAACAATAAGGGAGGAGTAACTTTCCTGAGATTAGAAGATGATGGTGAGAAATCACCTTAGGAAACCCCCAAACTAATCCACTAGATGAAACCCTAGCCTTCCTTTAACCAAGAGCCTTAGGGAGAATTAGAGAGTGTTTTAAGAGAGTTTCTAAGTGCTTAAGAATAGAATAATAGGGTAAATAATATCCCAAGTGTGATATAAGTCGTGAGGTCGTAAGGAGTTATAACAGAAATGTCCAGATTACCACCAACTTAAACTGCATAAATTCCCCGTAGGTGGATACGACTACCCCACACGATCCATATCCTAGGGTATGAGTGGTACCTACTATTCATATCCTAACTAGAATCTCAACCCCCATATTGAACCACATACAACTCCCAAGTCCCACTCATACCTAATCATAGATTGGTACCCATAAGTCGTACCTATTCTAGAAACTAAAATCGAACCATTCAACACTAGAAAAGATACGATTGACAACATACCACTCATACCCCAAGGTATGACTAGTATGTCCCAATCATACCTTGGACAGAAACTAATCTAGTCCACCAACCAATACTTGTTAGCATTTAACCAAGACCATACCAACCATACCCCATCATACAACCGGTATCCACAAGTCATATGATGTCCAAAAAATAAAAATCCAGGAAATTTTCTAAAGGTCAAAACCCATGGTGTTTTACTCAACTCCTAAGGAAAAAAGCGGTCCAAAAAAGTACCCGAGAAGTCATCCCATAATGAGGATTTAGCATCATCTCGCATGGACTGTTAATATTTCTCATATCATTGGTTTACTATATTCTTCAGTTGATAGGCTGTGAATTCTACACCCTCCATATTAGTAGCACGTAAAAGCCAGAGGATCTTCTCCATTTCATCAATAAAACCTTAAGGATCCTCCTTAATTTTTAACCCCCAAGGACACAGGAGGGCTCAACCTCATAAATTGGTCAACCCTTGTGGCTTAAAAAAGATGGAGTAATAAAAACCACACTCTCATACTGAGAAGCTACCAATGGATCAAACATATGAACGGACTAATGAAATTCTACATTTGACACATCTTGCTGAGGGGCTCTAGGAGGACTAGATGGGACCGGTGGAACTCCAGGAGGGCAATTAGGAACTGGACCCCTAGATTGGGTTTATACCCCACAAGAAGTACATGTCCTATCAAGATTGTCCTCAAGTGGGAAAAAGGAGTTTCCATGAGCTTTAGATCATCGGGGAGGCAAAATCTAAAAAACAAACAAATGAGAATTAAAGAGACTCAAGATCTTAGACTCTATAACTTGAAATAGAACAACAAGAAAGGGAAATATTCCTAAATATCTCATAGCCTCTCCCTTATAAGTGTGGCACACTACATACCTATAAAAGAGACTCTACTCGATACGGCTTTGTCGGACACCTAATGACACCAAACCTAGGCTCAGATACCTACTTTGTCATAACCCAAACTAGGGACTAACCATGATAGGTATCTTAAGTCCCACTGGACCAGAGATCACCCCAGTACCTAACCAACCAAACATACCATACCCTAAAGTAGTCTGAATATGTAACATATAAGTCTACAACCAAAACAAATTGATACAAGTATTAGTGCCAATACCAATACCAATAACAATGTCGACACATCCTATACCAACTGTAGTCAAAACAAAGCCTGTAATCAAAACCAGAGAATATCATATTAGAACATAACCCCAACCATAGACAAAATCTAAGACCAAAAGAATAGTCAAAATGTAAAGAAATCCATAAACATGAAATGTGTCTTCCGAAGTATGGAAACTCACCACATTAATATGACCCTCTAGCTGATCTCGAATCCCAGTTACTAGGAAGAAGGAGTAGAAGTATGAATAGTTCCTGTATCACGCGGGGATATATTATTTGAAGATGGTTGTGGGGTAAATGCTAGCATATAACTCAGGTATAATGATAATATAATGATATGATCCATAGTTTAAAATTATTCTAAATTCAACACACACAATCAAATACATATATATATATATATCACATTTTAGGATAGTTAACAAGTTTTAACATGCTCTTTAAAACTTTAACCTAAATTGTGTAGCTCAATTTTTATTATAATAGTACCCACAGGATTTATGGGCCCCAGGTCTCACTCCCTGGTCAGGCCTAAGTGCGTGTAGCCACACAAACCAGAGAATAATTTCATATATATACACTTGGTGGACTCGAACCCTCTAACATATACCATGGTGACTTAAGCATCCGATCACAAAATGATTTATAAAGGACTCAAAACATTCCTTATCATAAAATAAAAACAAGGGAGAGTCAAACCTCCCTGGTCACTTTGACCCCTACATCGGCAAATGAAATTTTGAATATCGGTCACTAATAACGTTCAACTTACACGTCAATTTAAGTGCAAGGTGGTCATCATCAATATATTTACCCAACTTTGGAGTCGCGTTTGAATTCCCGAGGAATAATATGAGTGGCAATCAAATTAATTCCAAATTATAGATACAAGTTAAATTCAAACAAATGGTACAAAAAGGTAAAATAGGGATAGGTTCCTATACTAATGTTTCTTTTTAGTTTTTTCTAGTATAAATTTAGGGCTATGAATAACTAGAGTTTTAATAATTAAACAAGGATCTTGGGATTATGCACTACTAAGGGAGTGACACGTGGAAGTTAGTCCTCAATATCGATTTAGTAAATCAAATATAGGTAGGCTTGGTTATAGATTTTAATTCTAGTCTTTCAACAAAACACCAAACTTTCACCCATTGATTCTTTCGAATACGTAATAGGTGTTTTCAACAATTGGCAACCACAACCTTAATCTAGGCATCCCTATTTCTAGGATCATACGTATGGTATAGTTAACCTCATATTCACCCTTATGTCTAAAATAATGAAAATTTAGCAAACTACATACATAGTTGTCTATCATTTCTTTGGTCTCCACATCTCTCTTTCGAGGATGACATGGATTCCTAAAGTTCACCCAAAACCCTTCTTTTGAAGATGTCCTTAAACTTTCTAGATCTTGGAGCTTTCACCTATCAAACCCTTATGGGTATTTGGCGCTTTCACCCATCAAATCCCAAGCAAAATAGCATAGAAATGGCAAAACCCATAAACATAAACTACCAAATAGATACTAACAATAACGACCAAAACACACTTAAACCCCTTTTCATACATAACCCCAAGAGGGAGATTTAGCTACACATAAGATAAATAAACATAAATATACCTATAATCTCCATTGATATGAATTGTTGAAGGATTAAATGAAAGTTACTTCAAACTTGGATGTCCCATAATATCAACAATGAAAGTGAGTAAATCTTCCACTTAGAAAGTCTACAATGTATTCTTCACCCAAAATTTATACAATATTTTCTTCTCCAAAAAATAAAGGCTATGAACTCCACAAAACTAAACCTAAAATTTGGGGAAGATGGGATTCTCTAAACATTGATAGGGTTTGAGTAATTTTTGTCAAATTGGGATCAACACGTGTAATTAAAGTTTTTCCCTTTGGCTGAAATCCTCTGCTAGGCCGCGATCGCACAGGTCTAGCCGCGATTGCGGCTCCTCAACTGTGTTTTACCTCTATGACAATGATTAGTTGACCTTCAGTAGATCGGGATAGCGGTACCTAATGCTCTTCTGTCTTAGGTCTTCAACTATACTTTATTTCTCCCTTTTTGATCATTTTGAGCTCCAATCCACATCTTTCCAACACTTCAACTCTATGCCTACAAGAAATGAATATTAGTGCATATAATCACATTTATGTCTCATTTATTAATCCATAACAAGGTAATATGCATGAATAAGGAGTGCTATTGAGTGGTAAACTCACTACTCATCAACATTCCAAGTTAAAGTGTTTGCTTGTCCTCAAGAAACACTACCTCTTATCATGAAACACCATCATTTCAGCCCAACCTTTATTCCTTAAATATAACAATGACCTCAACTTTAATCACAACCATAAATAGCTCATTGCACATGGGCTAAGCTAACTTCGCTACACCTCTTCTTTTAAAATACTAAACCAAGGCTACATAGGACTTCAAAGAGCGACCAAGAAATAAAAGCTAATACTCTAGAATTGACTCCCTTTTGACCATAACTAAGATATACTCCATTTACCTTATTGCTGAAAGGTGACAAAATTACCCATCTCAACTTGTTTCACATTTCTTCCTCACAAGAAACAAAATTCCTCATGTCAAAATATGAAACAAGGAATTTTAAGTGCACAAACTCCCTCTCTCACAAAAGAAATCTCAATGCAACAAGTGTGATACCATAGGCTTGCCCCTATTTTCAATTGCAACTATTAAGAAAGTAAATGGTTAGAGATCTCAAAGGACTTTCAAAGATTGTAATGTAGGTTTGGGTTAGGTTAGGATATTGTTTTGGAATAACACGGCTACTCCCTTCCTTGAATGTCAGCATCACACTTTTCAATCTTCCTTTTTGACTATTGGCCACTCTTTTTTCTCTCTCTCTTTTCTCATGCCTATAATTCGCTTCCTTTGTTAACCACTTTTATTTTATCTCTTTTTCTTGAAAAATTCATTCAATTCTATCCTTTATTCGTTTCTTTATTTTTCTAATCATTTGTTTACATTACTTAGGCACCGTGGCATTCTACTAATTCGTCCTCTAACTTCTTTCCATCAACTCTACCACCCCCAACTTAGGCTTTTAGCCTCAAGTTTCATTTTTAAGTTCAAGAAGGGTATGGTTCAAGAGAGGGATAAAAGAATGGTTCACGGCTTGTAATGCAATTGCCAAAGAAAGGTCCAAAGGCTTAAAGTGGATAACTAAGGGTTACATTCATATTTGGGTAGGCTTTTTAGGATAAAGTGGCTTCCAAAATCAGAAGGATGGCCTAAGATCATTTCTCTAATCACATACAATTAAAACTAGCCTTGAGAGACCAAAGAGGAAAGTTCTAGATAACACAAGTATACGAGAGATGAACGCATAAAGCTCACCACTCATGGCATGTAAAAACTCGCCAAAGAGGCTCAATTATCCCTTCTGCGAGACAAAATTGGAGTATTTAACATTATTTACAAGTCAAAAATATGAGGATCCATAAAAATGGTTAAAGATCTATTGCAAAGTCACTCACGTCCATGCTCTTGATTTTTGAAAAAATTTGGACGGAGGGGGTTGTTTGTTTTACATTAGCAACATGCTCAGTTTTCTATACTATGGTTACAAGCAAAGCCTTAGTCTCATATTTAGACTCAAAATGGGAAAGCTAACTATATGGCTACTCAGACATCACTAATGGTGTATAAAGTGACCCTAGTTTTAACAAAATAAAATGTTGCAGGTACTCAGGTTTCCCTTGCATTCTTTACATTTGTGCTACGGGTACTCAAAATTCCCCTGTATCTATGTCTCAAACCCAAACCACGATGCTTTACCCTTAAGAATGTCGCCAATCAACCTATCATAGGGCAAAGCTAGTCATGCATCACCAAAATCAAAATAGAATTAAATTAAAAGAATACTAAAAATAAACAAAAAACATGATAATCTATAAAACATGGGCACCATATGATTGCCTAGATAAAATATCTCAACAACAAAACAATATCCAAAATTTCATCCAAAAACAAAATTAAAAACATTATTCATAGTGTCATCAAAACACTACCCAAAAACGCTTAAGTAGTTCACAAATAAGGACATACCCTCTCCTTAACTGAAAAGTTGGCATGCCCCCACTTTCTAGTCAACAAGATAAGATTAGAGGATACTTCTTGAATTAGTATTACAAATTGCTCTCTCTAGAACACCCTGCATTATATCCTCTATCATCATCACTAGACCACTCAGCTGGGGATCCATCATCACTCTCAATCCTTGGCAGAGGTAGACACTTTTTAGGTTTTTGCCCCTTAAAGATGCCCTTTACCCATCTCCACATCTTGGAGAAATTTTTTTCTCTCTTATTTTCCCTCTTCACCATCCTTCCTTGCAACTTCCTGAGGTCTCTGTATGATATTTCGAAAGCTATAAATGCTCTTTCCAATTTAGAAACCCTGGCACCCTGCTTTTTCAGTTCCTTCCGATATATTTTATAATCAGACCAAGATACATATGAGTGGCGGATAGTGGAGGACTTCCCTAGTCCCTGAGATAACCCTGGAGCACGTTCCCTAATAGCAGCATGTCTATCAAAGAATTCTAGAAACTTTTTTGGGACTCTGTCCATAGGAGTAGCTTGGTCCTTAAGAGGTTCTTGTAATACTAGAGTGGTTTTCAGAAGCAAGGCTCTGGATTCATCAAAGTCTCTCATTTTATTGCTAAGTACCTGTAAGGATCACACTTCAAACCATTTTTAATATTTCCAAAGAAAAACTTATGCTAGATTAACAACAAAAGTACATGTCGCACTATTATATAAGATTATAGGGTGAAAAATATATGTACAAAACGTTGAGTTTCTACAGGCAGCTATCCTCAGGTATGGTGATCGTGGATCATTTACCACGATCGCACTACTACGGTCACGATCATCAGGACTATGGTTGTAATACCTGAGACCGCAGTCAGTAGTTCTGCCATTGCTCAAGAGACACGAACTTAACACCAACTTTGTCCTCCAAGTAGGTGTACAACATCATGATCAGATAAAGTAAGCCTAGATAGCAAAATTTCAGCCCTAAACTTGGAAGAAATTTATGTTGGACTCATTTGGGCAATGAATAGATACCTACTGTACACATCAATTATAATAATTTAGGTTAGAATATGGGTACTCAAGACTTCCCCAAAGGATGTGTAGATTCTCTATAGCTGCTAACCATAATCATAATTACAAATTAGCACAGTTTTGGCATTATAACACTATTCTAAGCTCATTTCTAGCTACTTGTCCCAAGAATACAATAATAGTCAGTATAAGGGAGTTTGAGGCTATGTACCAAGTAAATGATGCAAAAAGTTTAAAATGAATACTTGGATACTCTTGAAAGGCCATATATTTGAGGGAAGTTATGAGAAAATTTGAAAATAAGGTGCATGGGCACATGGTATTTGGATGGTCCTTTTAATCTGAGTTAACCACGATTGTGGTCCAAGTTACGCGATCATGGTCACATGGTCTCCGCGATCATGGAGGTGCAGACTACGGTTGCGGTAATTAAGACCAAACAATAGGGTTTCCTGGACTTTTTTTTATTTCAATCATGCCAATTTCACATATTCTTTTTTCAAAGTCACTCAAATTTCTTTTAGCACTATGTTTTATAGATTATGCATGCAATGAAACAAAATAAGAAAGAAATCTACTCTATCATGCATAGATCTAAAGCATTTGTGCCACGTTTCATGGTGTGATGAGTTGTCTCCCATCAAACGCTTACTTTAATGTCGTAGCACAATGTCTCCACTTAGAAAATTTGAATCTCTGTCCCAACTTTCACTCAATATGCAATGAGCAGCAGAGGGATAGAGAATTTAAATCTTCTAAGAGAAATATTAGAAGAGATGGTAAAATGGCAAGCAAGCTTCGATCTTGCCATTTTGAAGACTTAAACCTTTTACCCAACTTCACATCGATCTTTTAGATTGTATCCATGGGTAAAATAGTTTGCATCAATAGGTCATTCATTATACTTTGGAAGTTGAGCATCTTGGCCTTTGATGAATGGGGTTCCATGCGCTCCTTTGGAATGACAAATTCTAAAATATAAGAGTCGAATTCCACCTCCCCACAATCCTCCATTTGGTAAAAGGGATGGATCCTCATCATATCCTTTATGCCTAATGTTGAAAAGTGAGTTGAACGAGGTCTAACCCTTCATTTCGGGTTTGCATCCTTCAAAGCATATTCACCCCTAGCTGAGCTAGAGTCATCATAAGAGGTTTGCTTTGATTTTTCTCTTGACTGTAAGCTCATTCTTTTATTTTGGCTTCTTTTTCCTTAAATGAGTTGGATTGTTGGGAAGCCACCGACGATTCTCTTCTACTAAGATCATCATTATAGCTCGGTTTATCTTCTTGACATATTTCCTTTTGGGTAATGGGCATGGTGATGGTAGTTTTAAGCTTTTATTTTTTGCCTATTACCACCTCTTTGACACTTGTCCATTCTTGATGGATGTGTTCCAGGCCCTCCTTCATTGCTTCTAACCGATCCAAAATGACTTGTAACCTTGGGTTACAACTATTGGACTCGGTATCTTAATATTTCTTCTTATCTTCATCATACCTATTAATCTCATTAGAAGGAATATCAACTCGGTTAGTATAATAAGGGGAAGGGGCACATGGACAATCACTCTAATGTCCATCTCAACCACTACATAAAGAACATTTGTACTCCCTATAGGATTGGGATGGTGAATCCATCTCTCTCCAAGGAGCATAGTCACAATCACTCATGAAATGTGGTACACCGTGATATGGATATAGATCATCAAGATTGGACTTTGAACTACCAACATTATATTTGTCGTAAGATGCCATAGAAAAATAAATTAAAATAAACTCTACCTACAAAAAAAAAATCACAAACAAATATATACAAGCTTGAATTCAAGCAAGTAACTAAAATTTCAAACTAAATTAATACACCAAATTGTTCCTCGACAATGGCGCCATTTTTTATAACGCTCAACTTACACATTAATTTAAGTGCAAGGCGGTCGTTGTCAATATATTCACCCAACTTTAGAGTCGGGTTTGAATCCACTAGGAACAATGTGAGTGGCAATAAAATTAATTTGAAATGATAGATACAAATTAAATTCAAACAAATGGTACAAAAAGATAAAATGATGGATAGGTTCCTACACTAATATTTCTTTTTGGGTTTTTCTAGTATAAATTCGGGACTATGAATAATTAGAGTTTTAACAATTAAAAATGGATCTTGGGATTATGCACTACTAAGAGAGTGATATGTGGGAGTTAGTCTTCAACATCAATTTAGTAAATCAAATATGGGTAGGCATGGTTATAGCTTTTGATGAGAGTCTTTCAACAAAACACCAAACTTTCACCCATTTATTATTTTGAATACCTAATAGGTGTGTTTAAAAATTGGTAACCACAACCTCAATCTAGGCATCCCTATTTCTAGGATGATACCCATGGCATAGATTACCTCATATTCACCCTTATGTCTAAGATAGTGAAAATTTAGCAAACTACATGCATAATTTTCTATCATTTCTTTGGTCTCCACATCCCACTTTCGAGGGACATAGATTCCTAAAGTTCACTCAAAACCATTATTTTGAAGATGGACTTAAACTTTCTAGAGCTTGGAGCTTTTATCCATCAAAATCTTATGGGTATTTGGGGCTTTCACCCATCAAATCCGAACCAAAATAGCGTAGCAATGACAAAACCCATAAACATGAACTAACAAATGGATATTAACAATAACAACCCATACACATTTAAACCCCTATTCACACATAACCCCTAGAGCGATATTTAGCTACACATAAGATAAATAAGCATAGATATACCCATAATCTCTATTGATATGAATTGTTGAAGAATTTAGCAAAAGGTACTTTAAACTTGGATCTTCCATAATATCAACAATGGAAGTGAGCAATTCTTCCACTTAGAAAGTCTTCAATTTATTCTTCACCCAAAATTTACACAATATTTTCTTCTCCAAAAAATGGAGGCTATGAACTCCACAGAACTAAACCTAAAAATTGGGGAAGATGGGATTCTCTCAATAATGATAGGGTTTAAGTCATATTTGTAAAATTAGGATCAGCATGTGCAATTATAATTTTTCCTTCGGCTAAAATCCTCTGCTTGGTTGAGATCGTGCAGGTCTGGCTGTGACCGCGGGTACACAACTGAGATTAGTTGACCATCCTTGACTGTCTTAACCGCGGTTAGTAGATCAGGACCATGGTACCTAAGGCTCTTCTGTATCAGGTCTTCAGCTGCACTTTCTTGATCCTTTTTTAATCATTTTGAGCTCCAATCCATATCTTTCCAACCCTTTAACTCTCCACCTGTAAGAAATAGATATTAGTGTATCTAATCATAATTATGTCTTATTTATTAATCCATAACTAGGTAATGTACACAAATAAGGAGTGATATTGAGTGGTAAACTCACCATGCATTATTCACAATGACCTATACTTTCTCGACTCAGCTACACAACCCTTATTATAGCCCAATTAAAGAAACTATCACACATTCCCATTCAATAAACCATAAAACACTTTTAGACATATAGTGTTGGTCTCATTATTCTAGCTACACTTGCAAGGTAAAATATCATGCCAATACAAAATTCATTAACTTGGGGAGAACAACACCCTTTGTTTATTAAAACTCATCGGGGGACACCGACTCCTTTTGTCCCTTAAATTATTTCAAATAATTCTTTATGTCATGCAATAATTCAATACTAGTTCAACTTTACAAATTCCTAAAGTTCTCATAACGACAACAAATTTCACTTTATAAGGTTAGGGTTCTAACAACTTCAAAAGACAGGTTTGGGAAAATGTAAATTCCCTAGTTCATTCACAACACCCATGCACCCACAAGTTCATAACCATATTAAAAGCATGAGAATCACATATAAAAACCATTAGAACCATTGTCCAATTCATATCCTTCAAAACCCCCAACCTTTGTTGAAAAACCAAAATAATAATTTTATGAAAATTCTTTAGATCAAATGCTTTTACAAAATTAACAATGAGGGAAGAGTAATATACCTTAATTAGTAAGATATACTAAGAGAAACCACCCTGGAGAGCTCTAATTGATAAACCTCTTACAACCCTAGACTTAACTTTAACAAAGTGTTTGAGAGAGAATTTGAGAGTGTTTAATTCATTAAAGTGTTGAATGAATGCCCCAAAAGTGTTTTATGTATGTGGGGTCTAAAGGGTTCTAAGTGGGAAATGTCTAAAGTGCCCTTAACTTAGATTCTAGAAAAGCATCATCTTTGGTTACGAGTCAACCCCTTAACTCGTACCCATACCTTATGACTCGTGACCACGAGTTATAATATGGATAGTCTCTAGGATCCCCAACATTGTTATATGACTTAACCTACCAACTTGTAACATGGACCTATGACTCATAGGGTCCTACTCGTGAGCAACACAAACCTAAATAAATGAAACACTAGACATCCTATGATTTGAACCTATGACTCGTGACATATCCTTATGGCTTATAATGAGCCATTCATACTCAGATTAGAATAATTCCTCAAACTCATTTGTTTGGGTATGACTCAACCTAATGATTCATCAGGACACCCTACAACTCTGGGGGTTCAGTCGTAACTTAGCCAGTGAGCCCAAAGCTTAAGAAATTTTCAAGGGCCAAAATCAAGGGTGTATAAAATGGGTGATTCTACTTTTTCTAAAAAAATCTATAGGCATTGTATGGTGCCTATCTTTCATAAAAATATATTAGTTGATTTGATAGAGTTGGATATAGTGGATTTTGATATTATCTTATGGGTGAATTGGCTCTATTTGTGCTATGCTTCTCTAGATTGTAGCACTTGAAAGGTTAGTGTTCATATTCCTAAGGAGCTAGTATTAGAATGGGAGTGGAGCTCCTTAGTATCCAAAGGGAGTTTTATTTCCTACCTTAAAGCTCGGATGTTTATTTCTAAAAGTTGTTTCTATCACCTAGTTTGGGTTAAGAATTCTAATTCTAAAGGTCTCTCTTTCTATTTTGTCTCTGTGGTTAATGAGTTTCTTGTGGTGTTCCCCGATGATCTTCTCGAAATTCCTCCCAATAGGCAAATAAAATTTGGGATTGATCTTCTTTCAGATACCCATCCTATTTCTATTCCTTTATATAGAATGGCTCTAGTGGAATTAAAAGAGCTAAAGTAGCAATTGAAAGATCTTCTTGATAAAGGATTTATTCATCCTAGCATTTCTTCGTAGGGTGCTCCTGTGCTTTTGTGTGAAAGAAAAATGGGTCTCTTTAGATGTGTTTAGACTATCGTCAGTTGAATAAGGTGATAGTGAAGAATAAGTACCCTCTTCCTAGGATTGATAAACCTTTTGATCAACTTTAGGGTGCTAGATGTTTCTATAAGATTGATCTCCGTTCAGGCTGTCATTAGTTGAAAATTAGGGAGGTTGATATCCCTAAGAATGCTTTTCAAACCCGGTATGGTCACTATGAGTTTTTGGTGATGTCATTTAGGTTGACTAATTCTCCAGCTTCTTTCATGGATCTTGTGAATTGGGTTTTCAGGATGTTTTAGGATTTGTTTGTTATAGTCTTCATTGATGACATCTTGGTGTATTCTAAGAGTGAGGAGGATTATGTCAATCACCTATAAATCTTATTGCAGACCTTTAAGGATTAGAATTTATATGCTAAATTATCTAATGAGAGTTTTGGATGAATGTTGTGACTTTTCTTAGTTATATTATTTCTAGTAAAGGGATCAAGGTGTATCCACTAAAAGTTGAGGTGGTGAAAGAGATGGACTAGACCCAAAACTCTGACCAACATTAGGAGCTTCTTAGGCTTGGCCATGTATTATAGGAGGTTTATGGAGAGTTTCTCTCTTATTGCTACTCTGTTGACAATGTTGACTCAGAAGAAGGTTAACTTTATGTAATCCAATGGTTGTGAGGGAAGTTTTGAGAAGTTGAAGGTTAAGATGACTTTTGTGCTAGTCTTGACCTTGCCTAGGAGCAGTGATGGTTTTGTTATGTTTTGTGATGCGTCCCGAGTAGGATTGGGCTATATGTTGATGTAAAACATTAACCTAGGTAGTTTAGCCTTATCATCATAAATCTATCCATGGGCTATATGGGTGTAGTGTTACCCCCTGAACATGCCCCAGTGCGTGTAGCTGCACAAAGTAGAGATATCATATGGGTCAGGGATTCCCGTGTACCCTTCACCCTCCATGAAACATATATACAATTATAGACTTGTGGGATTCCCTTATACTCCATAAACACACGGTCATCAAGACCAACCCTTATGTCGGCAAACTTGAGTTTCCAATTTCAGTCCTTCGGACTCACACCTTAACGAATAGATAATACAACCCTCTTTATGCCCAATTAAAACATTTAACACATAACCTATTTACCAGATTATAGGAGTCAATTATAAAGGCATTATTAGTAGTATCGTCATAACAAATATGGCTGGCAAGCAATGTCATTAAGCCAACACTTAGAGGATTCTCGTCTACCCCAAAACATTTCCTATCAAAAGCCATGGCCACCTAGGCCTTTTACAGCTATGTAAAACCAACAAAACTAATTTGGTTCCATTACCATATTTTGCAATGCAAAGATTTCACAAATAGTCAAACTATTTGATAAAATCATTCTCATTGGTCTTTAAACAAACATATTGAGGGCATATAGTTTCCAAAACAAAAACAAAGTATCAATTAACCATTCCCATGAAAACAAATGTTTAAACCATCATTATAATATGAAAATTTATAAGTAAAACATGGGAAACATTACCCAACCATGAGAAACAAAAATCCCCGACATCTATTTCAAAACCAAAACAAATCCACAATAACACCATAAAAAACAAATAATTATAACACATGCTCCTTGTAAAATAATAATGAGGGAAGAGTAACATGCCTTAGGTACCAATGATGATGGAGAGAATTTGATCTTTAAGCCTCTAAATGACCAATTAAAGAAACCCTAGCCCAATCTTTCTTGAGAAGTTTTAGAGAGTGTTTTTAATCTTCTAAAATGTAGAATGAGTGCCCAATGAGTGTTGTAAGACGTGGGGTATTAAGGTATTGGGGTGGAAAATGTCCAAAATACCCTCATCTTAAAATTTATAGAAAAATCGCCGGTGGGTATGATTGGACCCTCCAACTTATCACCACAATATACGAGTGGTATCATAAAGTCGTCACCAAATTCGAAAGTTGGACACCACATTCTATGCAACATATGACTCCCTTTCCCAACTCATCACTAGACCATAAGACCAGTACCATCAAGTTTTATCCAAGATAGAACATCAAGGACTAGACACTAGACAACATACAACTGGACTCAACCCTCTCATTACATCAATATACAACTCATATGGAGTTTATCATACCAAGGACAGAACTTTGTCAATCATCACACTGACCAATATACGACTAGGTTCCCTATACCTATCACCATACCATATGACTTGTGGTGTCATTCATATGTTGGATAGAAAGCTCAAGACTTGAGAAATTTTAAAGGGCCAAAGTTAGGGGCATTTCAAAAACTTTACCAACAAAACCACAAAAACCTAATTTGAAATAAAGTATTTAAAGTTTTTTTGAAGATAAAATCAAGGGAAAATGATAAATAAAAGAATAGAAAACTTATCCATGGAATAAATTTTGAAAACTCCCTTGGAATCGCCCAAATTCGAGCTCCCAAGTTCCAAAAATAGTGAAAATAGGGTTTTTGATTCTCAACTTGGGTGAAAATAATTAGAAATAAAATAGAAGTTATTGGTAAATAGGGAAAGTAGATTTCTAAACTGATAGAAAAATATTACATGATAAAAATGCATCTAAAATCATCAAAATCAGAGTATCCTATCTCCTAAAATGTAAAAAATACGAACTTGGGGTTTTATACGCAGCGATGGTTGCTATTGTGATCTTTTGGATTCAATTGCGACCTGACCAGAGGCTAAAATTGTCGCTATCACGATATGACGAGAGGCTAAAAGTATCAATAGAACAACCTGATCAATTGGTCAAAGAACGCATTCGTGAACACATCAGCACCAACAAAGTTAAATAAAATTTAACCCTCAGAACTCATCTGGAACACTATGAAAATGAACCAATAGTGAAATTTGAGTGTAAAACACATTCCAAATCCAATGGTCATCAAAACTTTCATCAGATATTATTTTGGCAAAAAAATGGGGTACACTCTTATAGTCCTTTTTTTCATATAATCTGCTCAACAACCCAAAACAAATCTAGAAGCCTAGGGACCTGAACCAAGGGTCCCCTAGCCTAAAATAAACATTCCAGAGCTGGTGGCACTTTTGAAATTATCATTAGAGGTCATCTACTGGAATTTTTTTCAGAGACTAAATCCTAAATAGAAAAATCTCCAAAATAGGGAAATAAGCCTAAATTCCAAACAAACTATTAGATCACCAAACAGAAAGTTCCAACAAGTCATAAATGACCTATGGCCATTGTTGCAAGGCTTAAATGCCAGAATTTTATGCAAGTCAAGGAAATTATCGGGAGGTTTATTACAGCTGCCATGCCAAATTTGATATTTTGACTCAATGGAACCATCGAGATCAATTTTATTAAATATGGGAGCCATTCCTATAGTTCTGTTTTTCATAGTATCCTTTTAATAGCCGAAAATGAGTTCAGAAGCCTTGAGACCTATATCAAGGGTCCTTGTAGTCTAAAATCAAAGTTTTAGAGCTGATTGCATTGTCGGAAGTCTCATCTAAGGTCGCTTACTAGGAGTTTTAATCCAAGACCAATTCTATAACAACTAAAGTTCTAACATAGGGAAATGAGCATAAATCTAAATAAATTATCCAATAATCAAATTGATATATTCAGGAAGTCATAAATGACCTCTAACCATTGTTGAGAGTCTCAAAACACTAGAAATGCGTGTAGATTGAGAAAATAACCTGAATGGTCATAATATCCATTTCTAAAATGACTTTTATTTGTAAAATTTAATGGATAGGAAGAGGCGGAAAACTCAAAAGAATGGGGTACTAGGTCTGCATGCCACGAGCGTGACTCCACAACTATTATCTATAGATAGACAACATTTCCATGGGATTTTTATAAAGGTATCCCTTTTTCAACCAATTTGCTTACTTCACTTTACAATCAACCAAAGCTCAACCTCAACTACCAACTAGCCTCTAACTAAGCCGATAATGGCTAAAGTACACAAACCCAAACCATGGCATACTAATATCATACTGGTATGAGCACGTCCAAATGGAAACTCAACCAAGCTGAGGAAAATCTGAGTCATTCATCATGCAACCAACTCTAATATCCAAATATAACCTTCTTTATCTTGTCCAAACAACTACTACTTCAAACCATGCAAAACATCATTCAAGTCACATCCGCATAACCCATCACACTAAATCCATAATGGTGATGAAATACCAAATTTTTGCCCCCTAGAAAATTTTGAGATTTCCCCTTCATTGCTCAGTCTACGACCCAGGCTATGAGTCATAGTTACTTACTATACGTCATAGGACCCTAATCGTAGGGTGACCAGTGAGGTTGACAAAGTTTTTATTCTAATCACAACTCAAACCTAAAGAATTATATGAGTGTTCATTAGTTGTAGTGTGTGACTTATGACCAAACCAGTATAGGTGTCCAAGTCACTGTTGTGATTACGATTAGGGTCGTACATATCATAAGATCCGAGTATAAGTCATAGGGCACAAATCAAAAGGATAACAACAAGGAGGTCCCATGTCTCAACTAAGACTATGAGTCATGGTGAAGACTCGTAATTAGACGTCACAAGTTGTGACGTGACTCGTATCACTGGTGGTATTTTTTCCTGTGTTTTTATTAGGGGCACCGTGGTCATATTCCCTTTTTTAATTGTGACCCGCCACTTAAAAATACTTTTGGGTCCCATTATCATCCATAAACAAATCAAATACACTCTCTCATCACTCTCAAATCCCTAAGTCAAGAACAAATAGGGTTTCTCAGTGTTTGTCATCTAGGGCTCAAACATTGGTTTATTCTCCATAACTTTTGAAATCTCTAGCATGTATCTCTTTCCTAAAACCTTTTTTCTTAAAATCATATATTTAAATTATTATTCATGTGGATTTAAATGTGAAATGGATTTGGGTTGAGGGTTTTGGACTAATGTTTACTTGAATTGGATTTTCTTGGCTATAATACATTTGGTTATGCTTTATTTATGTATTGAAACCCATTGGGGTGCATGGGCATGGTAAATGGGATGGGGGTCGAGGCATTCCCCCCAATTTGATGATTTTGTTTAGAATTTGATCTTTGAAACTATGTTCCCTCAACCCACTTTCATAATTGACTTTGAAATACGATTAATCACGTGATTTGATTTACCTTCCTAAACATTGTATTGCATAAAATAGTTAAACAGATAAAAATAATTTTGGAAGGCCTTTTGGCCATGTGTTGAATTAATTATAAACTGTAGGGGTTAAGGTATTCCCAAAAATTTGACTTGATAAATCACGAGGGCCATGGAATTACCCCAAGTTGAAGGATAATTGAAATCATATGATAATATCATCTTGCATGCGTAATTGGTATGATGATACAATGAAAAGTGCCTTAATGGATGGTCCTTATTTTAATGATCAGAAGTGTGTAAATGTTTTAACTGAGCTTGAAGGGGGTTGTGTAGTTGGCCGTGAAGGTAGAGGTCCTAAGGGACTAACACTAGAAACCCGTGTTTGCTGGTGTGGGGGTATTGGTCTTATTGACCATGTACATATGTCACACTTGATATCTCAATTTATATGTTGGATAGATATAGGGTCGGGGTATTCTTTGGTCTTCTTTAATACCTCTAGTTTGTACAACTAACACATACTGGGGCCTTTTTGGTAGGGGAAGCCAGACCCATATAGCCCGTGGGTGCCTTTTTATGATGATTGATGCTATATAGTCCAAGCTAATATTTTAATTCTCATGATAAGCCTTGTTTTATATCCTAATATATTATATATATTTATGTATATGAACGTATGCATATGATTTTGGAATGATTATGGATTGATTAATCATGGCATTATTTTATCCCTTCCCTAAATTACATTCTAGCGATCACCCCGCTAACCATCTTTGAAAGCTATGTTCCCACTGATGTAAGGCCTGAAGACACTTCTGTTACATAAAGTTATGAGCTTCCATTCTCTGGAGGGTCTTATTTCACGGTCTCGTCTTTACTTATGTCTTACACTATTTTAGTGGGTTTTTGCCTATGGTTGGAGATATGTCCCGACTTTGGTGGATATTTAGTTTCTTAGAGGATTTTTTAGACAAAAAGTAGGTGGATTTGGTATTGTAGATTCTTCCATCCTATTTATTTGATGCATCTATTTTGTTAAATATTTAAAACTTAGTTGTATTGTGTTATGGTTGGCTAGGTTAATAGGGGAGGTCTTCGATGACTTGAGATACCCATCACTACTAGGTCCTGGTTCACGTTATGATAAAATTGGTATGGGAGTGTAGGTTCATAGTCATAGGGTGCCCACAAAGATATGTCACATAGATATTTTTATATATATATATGGCATGCCACACTTATAAGAGGGAGGCTACAACGCATTTGGGAATGTTTCCCCTCTTTTGTGATTAATTTTTAGGCTATAGAGCCTATGGTATTGAAAACTCCTCTAACTCCATTTGTTCGCATTTCAGATTATCCCTCCCCAAAGATCTAATACTTATGGAAACTCCTCTATCCCACCTGAGGATAATGTGGATGGAACTCGTTCTACTTATAGAGTATAGAATTGATCTAGGGTCCCAGCTCCTAATTGTACTACCCTACATGGAGTTTTACCTATTCCTACCAGTCCTTTTCGAGCTTCTAAGGTTGATGATGTTCCTATCCCACCGCCCTAAGAAGATATTTCTAATGTTGAGTTTCATCGATCTATTCATTTTTTGACTCAGTTGGTGACTTCTCATTCTTATCAGCCTGACCGTGTTGCTTTTATTTCTCTATCTGCTGAGGTCACTAGAGTTAACTAGTTTATCAAAAAAGATCCTCCTACCTTTACTTGATCTAGGTTGGGGAGGATCCTCAAGGTTTTGTGGATAAGATGGAAATGATATTCAGGGTGATACATGCTACTGATGTGGAGAGTGTGGAGTTTACCATATATTAGTTGAAAAATATGGCATATCAGTGGTATGATGAGTAAGAGTAGTAAAGGGGTGATAATGCTGAGTAGGTTATGTAAAAGGATTTTTCTGGTGCTTTTCTTGATAGTTTCTTTCATTAAGAGTTGATGGAGGATAAGGCCAAAAAGTTTATAAACTTAAAGCAGGGAAACATGATTATAAAGCAGTATACTTTGAAGTTTCATCAATTATATCACTATGCTCCAAAGATTGTGTATAGAATGAGGGCTAGGATAAAAAAATTTTCTTCATGTATGTCTCGGGACTTGGTTCTAGAGTGTAAAGATGCCATACTAAATAATGACATGGATATCTCTAGGCTTATGGTGTATATACAATAGGTTGAAGATGAAAATAAGAAACAAGTTAAAATAGAAGAGAGGTAGA
This sequence comes from Capsicum annuum, assembly GCF_002878395.1. NCBI lineage: Eukaryota > Viridiplantae > Streptophyta > Magnoliopsida > Solanales > Solanaceae > Capsicum > Capsicum annuum. The sequence goes on along the minus strand of NC_061118.1, from coordinate 68,442,246 downwards.
ATAAGAAGTTTAGATATTCAGAGTAAGGTGGAGGTCAGCAGAATAGTGGTAGAGATGGTAGGCAGTTGGCAAAGAAGAGGACTAGGGGAAACTCGAGTTATTATTCTACGGCTAGTGCTCTATATCCAAAGCCATCTAGTGATCATTATTTTCAAACTATCAGTGGATTTAAAGCCCAAGGTGCCCAGTCTTAGGCTAGTGGAGCTCAGTCAGCCAAACCTCATCCTTGTTGTAAATTTTATGGACAGTTGCACCATGGTTATTGTGATGAGAGAAGGGGTGTATATTTCAAAAATGTCAAGCCTAGTCATATTCAGAGGATCTATCTATCAGCAAATATTGCTACCAGCGCTAATAAGGTTTTGGTTTCTTCTTCTTTAGCTATTGCACTAAAGGGTGCTACTTATATATTGACACTGGCCAAAATCATATTTATGCACTTCCCACCCATTAGGAATCTAAGGCATCTCCTGATATTGACACTAGTATGTTATAATTTTTCTCTCAAGATGTATATTATCTACTTGATTTGGGATCCATCCTTTCTTATGTGACTCATTATATGATTGTTCATTTTGGTTTATGTCCTGAATATATTTTTGATCCTTCTCTGTGTCTACCCCAATGGGTGATTCTATTATGGCTAGAATAGTCTATAGGGGTTGTGTGGTATCTATCATTCTTAGGGAGACTTTGGAGGATCTAATAGAGTTTCATATGATCTTGGGGATGGATTGGCTCCATTTATGCTATGTTTCTCTTGATTGTTGGACCCGTAAGGTCAGTTTTTAATTCCCTAATAAATCGGTAATAGAATGGGAGAAAATTTTCTTGGTTCTTAAGGGAAGGTTCATTTCTTATCTTAGAGCCCAAAAATTAAATTCAAAGGGGTGTCATTACCATCTAGTTTGGGTTAAAGATTCTAGTTCTGGGGTTCTCTCTTTACAATCTATCCCTATTGTTAACAAATTTCCTAAAGTATTTCTCAATGATATTCCTAGCATTTCTCCCGATAGGGAAATAGTCTTTGGTATTGGTTTTCTACCGGATACCCAACCTATCTCTATCCCCTAATATAGAATGGCTCCAAATGAGTTAAATGAACATAAGGAATAGTTAAAAAAATCTACTTAATAAGGGTTTCATCCATCCTAGTGTGTCCACGTGGGGTGCTCCCATGTATTTCATGCATAAGAAGGATGGTTCCCTTCTGATGTGAATATATTATCGACATCTAAATAAGGTGATGATAAAGAATACATATCTCATTCCTAGGATAGATTATCTCTTTGACCTCTTTTAAGAAGCTAGGTGTTTTTCTAAGATTAATCTTCATCCAGGTAATCCATAGTTGAAGATTAAGGAGGTGGATATCTCTAAGACTATTTTTTGTACTTGATATGGTCATTATGAGTTTTTGGTTATGTCATTCAAATTAACTAATACTCTGACTGGGATTATTGACCTTATGAATCGGGTATTCAAAAAGTTCCTGGGATTTTTTGTGATTGTGTTTATTGATGACATCTTGGTGTATTCTAAGAGTGAGGAGGATCATGATAATCATCTTCGAATAGTGTTGCACACTCTTATGGATCAATAATTTTGTAACGCCCCAAAATCCTATCCTGGAGCGTCCCAGGGTGCTTAAGGCTACAAGTAGCCCGAAGCTAACCCTTTGAGCCTACTACTTAGTATAAAGCTTACTTAAAGATAATGAGAGCAAAATAAGGAATCATGTCATATCATGTCTAACTGAAATTCGAATGAGTACTGTAAAAGTAACAAAATACTACAAATCTAAATATACTGACCATCTAGTCTGACAAAGCCTCTACTACTCAACAAACTAGAGAGCCAGTGGGATAGATCACCAACTAACTTGAACTGAACTGAAAGTTGTAGAACAACTACTAAAAATACTGAAGTTTCTAGAGATAGGTCCTCGAACCATGAGGACTCACCACAGTGAGGTATAGATAAAGGTACTTGAGATCAGTGATATTGCTGGTACTGAGCACTTGAACCTACACTATGAGATAATGTATCACATAGATGTATATGTGGATTAGCACTTGGGAATGTACTGAGTATATAGGGGTGTATGCAACTAAATATTAATACATAAATCTTTATGGAAAACATACATGGTTTTGTAGATGACCCACATAGCTTGAATAAAACTCTCATAAATTATGAATAATGAAACATGTAGTATAATTCATGTGAGCCATTACACTTTATTCTAAATCTGTATTCTTTCTTTGATCTCAATCTTGTAAACTAGTTGAACTCTTAAAACAACAACTTTTAGAACATGCACTTTAGTCTTTTGAAAACAAGGAACTTCTTTGAAACTCAAGGACTTAAACCTTAATAACTTTAAGACTTGAGATTCTAGGAAACTTGGGATTTTCTTCTAACCGACATAAACCATGTGAGCTACATGGAGTCCAACGTCTTACCCACGTTGGGGAGAGCTATTCTATCCTTGCCATTGGAGTAGAACCTTTTACTTTTAGTGATCACTAGCTTAACCCACTTGGGGTTAATCAAATCCTACGGTGGCTCATTGTTCTGGGGCATGAAAACTTTAAATTAAGCCCAACTCGGTCCTAAATACAAATCCCTTACTTAAGCTCAGAACTTTTAAGAAAAATCCATCTTAAACAACTCAAAAATATGCAATGGAAAACAACTTATCAATTTATATTCTATAAAATAATATAATTTGGGTGCAGACCCACTTGGAAAAACATGAAATTCATTTATAAAAATAAAATCTTTGGGCACAATAATGAAAGAAGTTTCTTGCTCAAACCCCACATACCTTGATTTAGGAGCTTTGGGTAAACTCTATCCCTTGGGACTCTATTCGTACTCTTGAATGGATATTCGTGATGCTCTTAGGTTGAAGAATCCAATTCTTGAATCAATTTGAAGAATTAATGGTGAACTTAGGAGATTATTGGAATTGGGTTTGGATGCTTAGGGTTTTTAATTTTAGAGAATTTTTGAGGAAATTTGTATGATGCTTGGAATGACCTTGGATTAGGTGTTTCGACAATTTAAGGGGCTTGGAAAAACTCCAAAGTTCCTTTTTTAACTTCTGTATGAAGCTGGAAAATTTGAACTGGAAAACCCAATTTTATGGGCCACCGCGACGCGCCACTATCGTGGTGGTTCACTAAAATTTGACAAACGGGATTCTGGGGGTCACCACGACACAGTGTTATCCCGTTGTCCCACTGGTTAGGACCTGAAACTTCAGCGCGATATGCCCCTATCGTGGAGTTCCACTGGAAATTAACAATTGTCAAAGACCCTCTCTGCGACATGCCAAGCACTAAAATGACGTTGTTTTATGACTAAGACTTAAATTAGCCATAACTTCATGCTCGATTATCAGATTTGGGCGGATCTTATATCAGTGGAAATCTAATTAAATTTCCCGTATGATAAAAGTCAAAATTAGGGAAATTTTATATGGTTTAAACAATACTCACTTTGGAAGTCATTCCTTAACCTTCTTGAGGAGAAATTAAGATTAAGAAAAGTTTGAGGTATTACAAATTGTATGCCAAGTTTATGAAGTATGAGTTTTGGTTGAATGTTATGAACTTTGTAGTTTATGTTATTTCCAGTGAGGGGATCATGGTAGATCCACAGAAAGTAGAGGTGGTTAAGAAGTGTCCTAGACCCATGACTCCAACCAACATTAGGAGTTTCTTGGGTTTAGCCGGCTATTATAAAAGGTTTGAGGGTTCTATTTTATTATTGCTTCATTGACTAAGTTGGCTCAGAAGAAGGTGAAGTTTCTGTGGTTGGATGCTTATGAGGTTATCTTTGAGAAGATGAATGATAAGTTTACTTCCTTAGTGGTTTGACTCTACCCAAGGGTACAGATGTTTTTGTTATGTATAGTGATGCATCTCAAGTGGGACTGGGTTGTGTGTTGATGCAGTATGGTAAGGTTATGGCTTATGCCTCTAGGAAGCTGAAGTTTCATGCAAGGATATATCCAACTCATGATCTAGAGTAAGCAGCCGTGGTGTTTACAATGATTATTTAGTGCCATTATTTGTATGGGTTTCATGTTGATATTTATTTAAATCATAAAAGCTGACTGTATATATTTACCCAGAAGGAGTTAAATCTAAAACACAGAAGATGGATTGAGTTGCTCAAGGACTATGACATAAATCTTTGTTACTATCCAGGTAAAGATAATGTGGTTGTTGATTCTCTTAGCAAGTTGTCTATGGGAAACTTGTCTCATGTAGATGTGGAGAAGCAATGATTGGTAAAGGATATTTACCGGTGGCTAATTTGGGATTCCATCTTTTGGACTCTGAGGATAGAGGAGTGATTGTTCAAGAAGAATTATCTCTTGCTATTGAGGTAAAAGAGAATCAGGTTTCGGATCTCATTCTTCTATAAATTATCAATCAATTTTTATATTAGTGGAGATGGTATCTTGAGATGCCAAGGTAGATTGTGTGCTCCTAATGTTGATGGCCTATGAGAAAGGATTTTGACTGAGGCTCATGAGTCGAGATATACAGTTCATCCTAGTTCGATAAAGAGGTATCATGATTTGAATGATATTTATTGGTGGAGCAATATGAAAATGGATGTGTCTAACTTCATGGATAAGTGTATCGTGTGTCAGCAATTAAAGGTTGAGCACTTGAGGTATGGGGTAGTCTCAAGAAATTGAGTTTCCTGTATAAAAGTGAGAAGTGATCGACATGGATTTTATTACTGGTCTTCTGTGGTCTCAGAATTAGCATGATTCGATTTGGGTCATCGTGGATAGGATGACTAAGTCTGTGCACTTTTTTCCTGTAAGGACTACCTACTGTGGAAGGATTATGCTAAATTGTTTGTTCTAGAGATTATCAAGTTGCAGGGTGCTCTAGTTTCATAAATTTCATATCGAAGTATGTATTTCTCTTCTCACTTTTGGCATTCATTTCAGTATGGTTTGGGAACTAAGGTTAACCTTAGCATCATTTTCCACCCTCACACGGCTGAATAAGTAGAGAGGACCATTCATACTTTAGAGGATATTCTACATGCCTATGTATTTGAGTTTAGAGGTAGTTGGGTGGATCATTTACCTCTCATTGAGTTTGAGTAAAGTAACATTCATCACTCTAGCATTGGGATGGCTTTTTTTGTAACTCTTTATGATATGAGGTGTAGATCTTCTATTAGATGGTTTAAGGTTGGTGAGACTAGGTTGTTCGGTCTATACTTTGTTTAATAATACATGGAGGAGGTGAAGGAGATTTTGGATAGACTTAAGACCACTCAGAGTATCCAAAAGTCCTATGCAGATATGAGGTGAAGAGAGTTGGAGTTTGATATTTGTGATTTGGTGTTCTTGAAGGTATCTCCCATGAAGGAAGTGATGAGATTTAGGAATAAGGAGAAGCTTAGTCCCTGTTATGTTTTGTCGTACTTAATCTCGAGGAGAGTTATAAACATTACTTATGAATTGAATTTGCCTTCAAGTTTGGACTCTATTCACGCAGTTTTCCATGTATCGATGTTGATAAAGTGTAGGGAGATCCTTCTTTAGTTGAGCCTATCGAGAGTGTTTGTATTTTGAAATCCTTGTCTTACGAAGAAGTCCAACTGAGATTTTTGATAGGAAAGTCCGTCGTTTAAGGACTAAAGATATATCTTCGGTGAAAGTTCTTTGCAGGAACCATAAAGGTGGAAGAAGCTACTTGGGATGCTGAAGAGGACATGAAGTTCAGATATCTGTTTTTGTTCTCCCCATTGGATAATTGTGCTTAAGGTATGGGTTTTCCTACTCTCTTTACTTTCTAACTTTTTTAAAGGAATTGTGCTTCTATTTCTATTTTATAATCATACAAATGGATGCCTTGACTCATCATTCAGGGATGAATGATACTGGAGGGCAATGTAACACCCCAGATTTGGCCACCTAGAAAATTTTGAGTTTTTCCCTTCACTACTCGGACAACAACTTAGGCTATGAGTCATAGTTGCTCATTATGGGTCGTAGAACCCTAATTAGAGGTTAACCAGTGAGGTTTACCAACTTTATATTCTTATCATGACTCAAATATAACGATTCACAAAGAGTGGTCACGAGTTGCAATGTGTGACTCATTACCAAACCAGTGGAAGTGCCCAAGTCACTAATGCGATTACAATTAGGTCCCTATGAATTATAAAACCTGAGTATGAGTCGTAGGGCATGACTTGCAAGGTTAATAGTAAGGAGGACCCATGTCTCTGATCAGACTATTGAGTCGTGGTGAAGACTCGTAACTAGACATCATGAGTTATGACGTAACTCATAGTCACTGGGGGTGTTTTTCCTGTGTTTTTATTGAGTGCACCTTGGTCATTTTCCCTATTTTCCAATTGTGACCCGTGATTTAAAAACACTTTAGGATCCCACTATTACCCATAAACAAATCAAATAAACTCTCTTTTCTCTCTTAAATCCCCAAGTCAGTAACAACCAGATTTTTTCAAGGTTGGTCATTTAGGGCTGAAAGATTGGTTTCTTCTCCATAACGCTTGATATCTCAGGCATATATCTCTTCACTAAAACTTTTTTTGGTTAAAAACATATGTTTATATTTTTATTCATGTGGATTTAAATGTGAAATTGATCTAGGTTGAGGGTTTTTGAATGAAGTTTACTTTAATTTGTATTTCATGGCTAATGCTTTTGGTTATGCTTTATTATGTATTTTGAAACCAGTTGGAATCATAGGCATGGTAAATGGGATGAGGGTCGAGGCATTCCCCCAATTTAATGATTTTATTTGGACTTTGGTTTTGGAAATTGTGCTCTCTCAACCCACTTGCATAATTGGCTTTGAAATATGACTAATCACAGGATTTGGTTTACTTCCATACACTATTGTATTGCATAAATGGATGAATAAAAATGATTTTGGAAGGCCTTGTTGGCCAGGTGTTGGATAAATTATAAACTACGGGAGTTGAGACATTCCCCCAACTTTGGTTTGATAAGTAATAGGGGTCATGGCATTCCCCCAAGTTGATGGATAGTTGAAATAGCATAAAAATATTAGCTTTCAAGCATAATTGGTATGATGATACCAATCATATGTGCCTTAATGGATGGTCATTATTTTAATGAACGGGAATGTATAAATTTTTTAATTGGTTTTAAAGGGGGTTGTGCAGCTGGCCATGAAGATGGAGGTCCTGAGGGACTAATACAGGATATCCCCATTTGTTGGTGTTGGGGATTGGTCTTATTGACCATGTGCATGTGTCACACTTTATACATATATTTGTATCTTAGATTGACGTATGGTCGGGGCATTCCTTAGTATTCCTTGATACCTCCTATTTGTACGGCTAAACGAACTGGGACCCTTCCCGTGGGGGGAGCTAGACCCATATATCCTATGAGTTCTTTTTTATGTTGGTTAATGCTACATGGTCCAAGCTAATGTTTTAACTCTCATGCTAAGCTTTGTTCCCTATGTCGACATATTATATATGTATATGAATGTGTGGATATGATTTTAGATTGATTTTGGACTCATTGATCATGGAGTTATTTTATCTATTCCCTAAGTTATATGTTAGCTTTAACCTCTCTAACCATCACTGGACGCTGTGTTCCCATACGATTTAGGGTTCGAAGGAACTTCTATTTCCTTGTGCAGTGGTAGGTGATTTCTTGATTGTCCGAGAGTCAGCTTGAAGTGGTGAGCTTTCATTCTCTAGAAGGCCCTCATTTGTCAGACTATTTCAGTGGGTTTTTGACTATAGTCAGGGGCATGTAACGACGTTGGTTGATATTTGGTTTTTTAGAGGATTTTGTGGACAGTATGTGGGTAGATTTTGTATTTTGGATTCATAGATCCTATTCAGTTGATTCATATATCATGTTATATGTTTGGAACTCAATTCTATCTTGTTAAATGTTCGGAATTCATCCGTTTCTAGCTGTATTGTGTTTTGGTTGGCTAGGTTAATAGGGGTGTTCTGCGGTCCTTGGCTAACTTAAGATACCTGTCACGATGATGTCATAGTTTTTGTCATGACCGGTGAGCAAAATAATAAGCCCAGAAGGTGAAATCTGGACATATTGATCAATGTCTAAAATCAATTGTCGAAGCCACTAACCAATCTGGATGACTCATGAAACTACTAGTTAGGAGTCCAAAGCACGAACACTCAATACTGAATGATCTTCCCCAGGGTATCCAACCAAATAAAGATGAAACTATGTTGAATCCAACTCGAGTATACTTTTTATGCAAAGTAGACAATAAAAATTTCAGCAAAAAATTGAAAGCCAAGGACAAAAGCAGAAGAAGCAATCATCAAATATCAACGGGATATCACCCGAGTATCTACCAACAACAATATGTCTAAACTGAAAAGGACCAAATATGTAAAAAAAAAAAAAGTAAAAAAAAGTAGGCTTAGCCAGCCTATAAACAAATGCTCAACTGACAAAAATCTGAAAAGGAAGGTTGCATTCAAGCTCTACAATTCATAGCCAAAACGTTGACACTAAAGTTGAACCGTTCGATCTCAATTGTCCAAGCTAATCCTAAAGATGAGTAAGCATCCGAATTCCAAAATCTACCATAACCTTTAAGTCACCATTCCAATGAGTCAAAAATGCCAAACTAGAGCCAAGGGCAAGAACCCAACTCACCTTCACTATCAATAACTAGGCATATCCCTATTGGATCCTGCTAGAATCGAAATTGAAATGAAGTTATAGAAAAAATCAAAATGAAGGATAAACCAGAGGTTTAAAGCATAAGCAATCAACTCCTTATATTCTAAAGGGAATGAATCACCATTGAATATCAAGTAACTCACCAAGGTTGTGAATAATACTAACAGTAGCCCAAAACTTGAACAGCTTTGAGGGATGCAACCTTGTCCTGAAACTAGTCAGTCACATTCTCCATCTAAAATGATGAATACCCATAGGCATATATAATCAAAGAAAAGCACTCTACAAAGTCTTATTAGGTCAAACAAATGTTGAAATGAGGATTGCCTAAATTTGCCCAAGTAACATAACCTTAACCTAATTAAACCAAGAATCGCACCATCGAAGAATAGAGTACAAATCTTAACATCAACAACAAGGTCAAGAACTCCACTAGAAAATTAACTAAGTTAATCGAGATCGTAAATTCCCAGTTGGACAACTTAAGAAGTGGTTGTAGGAAAGGATCGCCCATTTCCACCACTCTTAACTCAACTGGACCAAAAACTACATCATAAAGAGAACGGATTATCAAACCTTTTAGAAATACCAAGATCAAAGCTATCACTAGGAGGTAAGCCAAGCAAACTTAAGATCCTTCTCATCAACATCAAGGCCACCACCGGGCAATGAACTAGCCTAATTAGAAGAACAAATTCCAAATTGGTCAATCTCAAAAAAAGCTATAAAAAAAGATAGCCAATGCTAAAATGCCAACAAATCAGAAGGCAATCCCTAGAATCTTAAACTCAAAAATGGGTAATACAACAAAATTTCCAACTCTAGAACCATAATTGAACCATGGAAAAATAAATTACCTTCACTTTCATTGCTCACTCAACAACCAATCTAACCACGCCAATTAAAGGGAAAACAACCAATCTCACTTTTCTATAAGAGAGAAAACCATCTAAGTGAGCTACCTTCCTAGGACAACAAATAAAAATTAGGAGGAACAAAATTCTAAGTGGATAATACTAGTCTGGATGCTAGTCAAGTTAGAATCAATCGACGTCTACAATTCATAGCCAAAACATTGACACCAAAGTTGAAACGTTCAATCTCAATTGTCCAAACTAATCCTAAAGACTAGTGAGTATCCAAATTAAAAAATCTACCATTACCTTTAAGTCTTCATTCCAACGATTCAAAAATCCCAAACTAGGACTAAGGGCAACAACCCAACTCACCTTCACTATCAAGAATTATGCATATCCTAATTGGATACAGCTAGAGTCAAAATTGAAATGAAGTTGAAGAAAAAAAATCACAACGAAGGATAAAGTAGAGGTTGAAAGAATAAGCAATCAACTCCATATATTCTAAAGGGGATGAATCATCAATGAATAGCCAAGAATTCACCAAGGTTGCAAATAATACTAACAGTACCCCAAAACTTGAACAACTTTGAGGAATGAAACCTTGACCTGAAACTAGGCATTCACATGCTCCATCTAAAATGATGAATACCCATAGGCATATATCATCAAAGAAAAGCACTCTATAGAATTTTACTAGGCCAAACAAGTTTCAAAATAAGGATTGCCTAAATTCTCCCATGTAACACAACCTTAACCTAATTAAACCATGAATCGCACCATCGAAGAATAGAGTACCATTCTTAACATCAACAACAAGGTCAAGACCACTAATAGAAAATTAACTAAGTTAATCAAGATAACAAATTCCTAGTAGGATAACTTAAGAAGTGTTTGTAGGAAAGGATCACCCATTTCCACCACTCTTAACTCAGCTGGACCAAAAACTACATCATAAAGAGAACGAATTACCCAACATTCTACCAATACAAAGATCAAATCTATCATGAAGAGGTGAGCCAAGAAAACCTAAGATCCTTTACATCAACATCAAGGCCACCACCAAGCAATGAACTATCCAAATTTGAAGAACGAATCCCAAACTGGTCAATCTCAGAAATAAGCTATAAAAAAGGATAGCCAATGCTAAAATGCCAACAAACCAGAAGGCAAGCGCTATAATCTTAAACTCAAAAAGGGTAATATAATTAAATTGCCAACTCTAGAACCATAATTGAACTATGGAAGGATAACCTATCTTCACTTTCATTGTCCACTCAACAATCGATCTAACCACGCCAACTAAAGAGGGAAATGACCAACCTCACCTTTCTATAAGACATAAAACCACCTAAGTGAGCTACTTTCCTAGGCCAACAAACAAAAATCATGAGAAAGGAAATTCTAAGTGGATAATACTAGCATAGATGCCAATCAAGTAAGAATCAATCAACGTAAAAAAAATTACAATAATTATAACAACAATAGAGTTACCAGTATAAGCTGTCGGTGGTGCCAAAAATTAAAATCAATAACAAGTATCACTCGAGGGCCATAAGAAGGCGATTATGCCATGGTAAATAGGACTCGACCCCAAATGCTACACCCCTAGAAAAATATCCATACTGATATACATTATCTACTACTAAAAGAAAACTTCTCTGAGGGTAGTAACATAATCATAAACTCTAAACCAAGGCATACAACAACCAATATAAACCTACCTAGGAAAATTCATTGGAAAGAAAACCCTAATTTAGCCTAATAAAAGGTAAAGGCAGGAAATTAAAAAGCACCTATCACAATTAAAATATAAAGTCATAAGCCTAGTGTGGCCAAAGAAGTATGAATCTTAGCGTGTCTGAACTCAAAATAAGCATCGGAATCGCTAATTGAGGTACTATGTGCACTACCTTTTACTAATGGTGTCACATCTCTACAAACCTGATCTAGATAAGTTGAATGACTAATAATCCCATGCTAGGGACACTTTCTAGACCAATGATCAGTCGGTCTGCAATCATAACAAAGCCTCAAATCCCTAACCTACCAAGAAACACGAGCTGACCCTAACTAATGACCAACCAACACAGATGAGACTCTTTACTAAAATGACCACCCTTCATCCAGTTATAACATACCTCAAAATACATAGGATGGTGAGTAACATATATTGATCTAGCCTGAACATCCAACTCGTATTTATGGCACTCCCTAGACTAGTGTCCAATCTCTTTATAACCAAAACAAGCTCCAAAAATGGTCTGAGGTACTACACCCACTGATCCAGAACGACCTTGAAATACCCTAAATTTTTTGCCCTTGAAAATTTCTTAAGATTTGAGCTTATTGACCTAGTTACAGCTAGACCTTAAGAATCGTAGGGTGTCCTAATGAGTTATTAGGATGAGTCATAACCAAATCAGTAAGTGTGTGGCTTGATTCTTCTCTGAGTTTGAGTGGATTACTAAGAGCCATAAGGATCATTTATGAATCATTAAGTGTAATCATAGGGTGTCCAGTGTAAGTCCCAAATGGGTTTTGTATTGATTAACACTCAGTCTTACGAGTTGTAGGATCCCATTATGAGTTGGGTCATTGAGTTGTAAGGATAAGAGTGTAGGGTGCCTTGATGTTACAAAATTGGTTACAACTCATAGTGATGAGTCGTAAGAATTGTTTATGAGTCAAGGGGTTGAGTCGTAATCAAAGGCGACACTTTTTTTAGCTTTTAAGTTGAGGGTATTCAAGTCAGTTCCCCTCTTATCCAACTTGAAACCCATGTCTTATTACCTCATTAGGGTAACCTTATCATTCAAAAATAATTTAAGTAATGTCTTAAATACTCCTAAATTTTCAAGGTCATGAACACTTAGGGTTTTCTAGAGATTGATCAATTATGGCTCTCAAGGATAATTTCTCTCCATACATCTTACTATTACAGGTATGTTACTATTCCTTCATTGTTAATTAAGTAAAAACATATGATTTAAAGTGTTCTTCATTAGAATATTTTGATGGTTTTGAAACAAGGGTTGAGGTTTTTAAATATTTATGAATTGAACAATGTTTCTCAAGGTTTATATATGATTTCCATGTTTTAAATATGGTTTTAACTCATGGGTGCATGGGTATAGTGAATGAACTAGGGAATTATGATTTTCCCAAACTTGTAACTTTTGAAGTGGTTATGTCCCCAACCCATAATGTGAAATTGGTTGAAACTATGAAAACTGTGGGAATTTTTAAAGTTGAATTAGTCATGAACTATTGGATGATATATAGAGAATTGAAATACAATAGTATGATTTCATGAACAACGGGAGTTTGTGTTCCCTAATGTGTATTAATGAACAAGCAAAGTTATTTTATCCAAGTTAATAGAAATTATTTTGGCATGTAGTTATTACCTTACAAGTGTAGTTGGTATGACGATAACAATAATGTATGCCTTAATATGGAATGTGGTTAAATAAATGGGTCTATGTGATACTTAATTTAATTATGTTCTAATAAAGATTGTGTAGCTAAGTCATGAATGGAGGTCCGAGTGACCGATACTGGGAACTGTGTTTGTCCATGTGGAGGTCAAAGTGACCAAGGAGATTCAAGTCCCCTTTATTTGTATTTTATTATTAAGGAGGTTTGAGTCTCCCGTAAGTTATTATCTGGCTGAGTGCTTAAGTCACCTTAATATATGTTGGGACGTTTGAGTCCCCTGTTTACATATATATGAGATTATTTTCTAGTTCATGCGGCTACATGCACTGGGGCCCAACTAGAAGGTAAGAGTTAGGGCCCATATAGCCCATGGATACTATTATATGATGGTTAAGACACATAATCCAGGCTAATGTTTTGAAATAAATGCTAAGCCTTGTTCCCTATCTCGACTTGTGATATATATAAATATATGTTTATGCATTTGATAATGTGCATTGGTTTTTGAATTATTTTAAATTGATGATCATGTCATTATGTTATCCTTGTCCCTGAGTTAAATACTGGTGTTCACCCCGCTAACCATCATCGAATGTCATATCCCCAGGCGATGTAGGAATTATACATACTTATACTCCTCTTACTCAGTGTAATACCCCAAGACTCTAACCAATAGTGCAAACATGAATCAAGCTCATGAGAAATAAATTATAATGTTTTGGGTTGTTTTATGATCAAGGATGGTGTGTATTAAGGCCTTAAAGATGTCCTAATGATTGGGTGAATTAAAACATTCCTTACCGATTGAATTCTTGGGAAGGATATTGGTATAGTCAACTTCAAACGAACATATATATCATTCTAATTGAATTATCTTTCCAACGATACCAATAAATCTGATACCAGAGCAAAGAGTTATACCCACTTTACTCCAGCATATCAATCTGGAAAAGGATGACGACGTTTCTGACGGCCTATCATGTTTCTGACGACATTTTTGATGACGTCATCACATTTCTGAAGACATTCTGATGACATCATCAGACTTAGGCAGAAAATCATAAAATTCAACCCATTTTGTGACGACATTTCGTGATGGCCTATCATGGATGTCGTCAACTATTTTTTTAGCAATTTAGAGACGTTTTTGAAAGGCTATTTTGGTCTTTTCCCATCTTTTAGAGGAATCTATAAATATGAGAATCCCATCCAAACCCTAATTCTATCATTTTCTATTCTAATTCTCTTACGATAATATATCTAGGGTTATATCAAGAACATAAATCTTCAAAGAATCATCCATAAATCTTAAAAATTACTTCAAGAACCAAGTTCCTCATAGTGTGGGCTTCAATAATTATTTATTTAAAGTGTGGATAAAGTCTCAAGCACTAAAGTTCATCCAATTTCAAAGATTAAGGTATGTGGGGTTTTGAACAAAAACACTTCTTTCGTTCTTGTGCCTAAAGATTTAATTTCTATTGAATTTCATGAATTTTGCAAAGTGGGTTTACACCCAAATTACTTTATCAAGAATTTATGATATTTGAGCTATACAAGATTGACACATATGACTACTTCATTGTCTTATTTCTTAAATTAAGAATTTATGTCATGAGTTGTATATTGTTATCATGAAATGATAATTTCTAAGTGATTTATGATAAGTGTCATGATTTATTTTTTTTCATGAGAAGTTTGTCTATTTAATATATATTGATATTGAGCTTGAGAGTCCAGAACAAGTTCTATGATGTTTTCTGGAAGATTTGATTCTTGATATGATTTGATAAGTAAGTGTACTTGATGATGAGAAAGATTATCTTGAGATTTAGTCGAGTTAGAAATTCACAAGTTGATTATGATGTACAAGTGAGATATATATTTATATTTTGGTCTTCATGATAGACCCTTGAGTTAATTAAGGTGGATTTCATAACGCGTTCTGAGCTTAAGTTTGGGAGTAGTATTTAGCACCGAGCAGGAAGTATGGGTTCTGCGCATCCTACTTCCCCAGAACTACGTTCCACTGTAGGATTAAGATTAAGGGCCAAAGGTCAAGACAACCACCACTAAAGTTAAGGTTGTACTCCGATGGCAAGGATATAATAGCTTTCCCCAACTTGGGCAAGACGTTGGACTCCATGTAAGTTCACATGGTTTATGTCGGTTATAAGAAACTCCCAAGTCCATAATAGTCTGAGTTTCATGAGTTATCGAGTCACTTTAAGTCATGAGTCAAAGAGTTTGAGTTGAGTCCAACGATTTGTGGGATTTATGAAGCACGTGTTATTATTGATGATTTGTGCAAAATGTATTTTAGGTAACTCAACCGAAGAGAGTCATTATTTTCAGCATGCATGAATTTCTTATACATTTATGATATTATTTAAATATTGCTTGCACCCCTACATACTCATTTCATTCCCAAGTAATGAATCCCATACTCTTCTGTCTTCTATATTTTCTTATGATGTAGGTTCAGGTGCTCAGTCTCAGCAGCGACAGTGATCTTTGATTACCTTCATCTACATTCGTGCAGTTGGTGAGTCCTCAAGGTTTGAGGACCTATCTCCTCGATTTTCATCTTGATAGTAGATTATTGTTTATTTCCAGTTCAGTACGAGTCAGCTGGGGATCTATACCAATGGCTCTTTAGTCTTATGTAGTAGAGGCTTTGTCAGACTAGAGTACCAGTATGTACAGAACTTTAGTATTTTAATTGTATAGGATAGTATTTCTTTGTATTCCAGTATGTTTATGACATGATTATTAATCTTTATTACAGCTTGATTATTGTCATAGTGAGTTATAGAGGAGATGACAGGATCAAAGGGTTATCTTAAGGTCGCGTGTACCTTTAAGCATCGTGTGACATCTTGGGATGAGATCTTGGGGCATTACAAGTTCGGTATTAGAGCCTAAGATTTAAAGGAGTCCTAGGGCATCTGACAAGCCACGCTACGTAGAGTCTTGAACATCGATGCGTAGCGTGCCACATCAATGAGCAAAAAGCTACGGGATGTTTTAGGAGAAGTCATTTCTTTCTTTTAGAAGTCTTTCATTCCTACGACTATTTATCTCTGGTATTAATTTATGCTCTCTTATGACAAAAAATGCCTTATTATAGAGCTCACTGAAATAATAAATGACCTCAACCTATTGATCATTTAAATGAGACGATGACTCATACCAAATTTTGGGTAGCTTTTCAGGAGCTAGCCCAGGTAGTTACCGCCAATGCTTAGGCCAATGTTCAGGCCACTGCTCCACCTCTTTAAGAAGGTAATTCTTCAGTAGCTCGAGTTTAAGATTTTATACGGATAAATCTGCCAGAGTTTTATGGGTCAAGGGTAGGTGAGGACCCACAGATGTATCTTGATGAGGTGAAAAAGATCACCCAAATTATGCATGTAACAGAGGAAGAAAGTGTGGAGCTAGCTTCCTATCGCTTGAAAGATGTTGCTTATGATTGGGTAGAGTTGTAAAGGAAGAGTAGAGTGGAGGATGCCACTCCCATGACTTGGACTTTGTTCTAGGACGCGTTATTAGACCGATTATTTCCCCCAAAGCTGAGGGAAGCAAAACTAAAAGAATTTAAGAACTTGAGACAAGGCTCCATGATAGTTGAGGAATATTTTCTTAAATTTAACCAGTTGTGTAAGTATGCTCCCGGTATGATGGCTAATTTCAGGACCAGTATGAGTATGTTTTTGACTGGCGTATTGAGTTATGTTGTGCAAGAGTGTAGTTTTGCTATGCACAATAGGGACATGGATCTTTCTAGATTGATGATACATACCCAATAGATTAAAATGGACAAGGTGAAAGAGAGAGAGAGAAAGAGGGAATAAGAGAGTTAGATAAGAGTACTAGGGGTATAGTCAGCATAGATTTTTCGGAGGGATCCTCCCTCAGTTTCAGAGCCGTTCTTTTATGCCAGCACCATCATCAACTAGTACTCCTATATCCAGAGTCAGGCAGGAGTAGGGTAATAGAGCTACTATGTCTAGGTCTTAGGATAGTGTGAGTAATAGACCTAACTATCCCTCGTGTGCTAAGTATGGGAGGACGCATCCTGGAGAGTGTATGGCTAAGCAGAGAGGTTGTTTTAGTTGTGGTAAATTGGGCCACAAATTCAGGGATTGCCTATATTCTAGACATGGGATCCATGATGTTCGTCCCTAGAGTTAGGCTATTAGTGCTCCAGCCCCTTGGGTTTGTCCTACTCCTCCTCAGGGTGCCTTATCTAGTACTGTCGGTGGTTAGTGCCAGAATCGCTTTTATGCTATACCACCCATCGAGGAGCAGGAGTATTCACCAGATGTTGTTACTGGTATGCTTCGTGTATTTTATTTTGATGTGTATGTGTTGATGAACCCTGGGTCAAGTCTTTCTTATGTGACTCCGTTAATGGCTATGAATTTTGAGATCAATGCTAAAAAAATTCCTGAGCCTTTTCTAGTTTCTACTCCACTAGGTGAACCTGTTGTTTCTAAGCAAGTATATAAAAAGGTCCTATCACTGTCCTTCAAAATGTTATGTTTGCAAATTTGATTGACCTAGACATAGTTGATTTTGACATTATTCTGGGTATGGATTGGCTTCACTCTTTTTATGCATCTATAGACTGTCATAGCCGTGTGGTCAAGTTTTAGTTTCCCAATGAGCCAGGCTTTGAGTGGTCCAAAAATTTTGTATCTCCCAGGGGTCATTTCATCTCCTATCTTAAACCTAGGAAATTGATATCCAAGGGTTGCGTCTGTCATTTGATTCGAGTTAAAGATACTAAGTTTGAGACTCCGACCATTCAGTTGATCAGCATTCTTAATGAGTTTTCTGATGTTTTTCTAGAAGATCTCCTAGGGGTACCTCCCGATAGAGAGATAGAATTTGGGATTGATATTCTCCTCGACACGCAGCCTATTTCTATTCCTCCATAATGTATGGCCCCCATAGAACTTAAGGAGTTGAAAGAGTAACTCAAGAATCTTCTAGATAAGGGTTTCATAAGGCCTAGCATATCTCCTTGGGGTGCACCCGTTATGTTCTTAGGAAAGAAAGATGGTTCATTACGGATGTCCCTTGATTATCATCAGCTTAACAAGGTCACAGTTAAGAACAAGTACCCTCTTCCTAGAATGATGAACTGTTTGATCAGCTTCAAGGTGATAACTATTTCTCAAAAATAGACTTGAGATCTGGTTATCACCAGTTTAAAGTTAGGGAGTGTGATATTCCAAATAAAGTTTTTCCCACCCGATTTGGTTATTTTGAGTTCTTGGTCATGTCCTTCGGGCTAACAAATGCCCCAGCAGCCTTTATGGACCTCATGAATCGGGTGTTCAGATAGTACCTAGATATGTTTGTTATTGTATTCATAGATGATATTTTTGTATACTCCCAAAGTGAGAACAACCATGCAGATCATGTCCGAATAGTCTTGCAAACCCTTAGAGACCATCAACTATTTGCCAAATTTTTCAAGTGCGAATTTTGGTTGGTGCCTTTGTTTGTTGAAAAACTTAAGTTTTGGTGACTTTAAAAGTGAACTTTTGTTTAGAAGGTGCTGTTGTTGGTTACTTTATTTGTTGAAAATGCTTAAAGTGCAGTGACTTTAATAGTGACTCTTATAAAATTAATTTATTAGTTTAACTAAAAAACCGACCACTTGTGGTCAGTTTATTTTTCCCTAAAATTTTTTTTTTCATTTAAATAAAATAATAATAAATTTTAAAAATGAATATATATATTTTTTAAATAAAACGACCATGAGTGGTCGATTTTTAAAAAGCTACCGCTACTTTTCCGATCAAAGATTTAGGTCGGTTTTATGGTTGAAAAATGGGGAAAATCAACCACTTATGGTCAATTTTTGAGGTCGATTTTTCTTTTTTTTAGTAGTGCCTTACCTTGGGGGTATTTCTATCTTTTTTCCCTTTGTGTATCAGTTTGAGTGATATACTTACTTTTCAAGGTTCGCCGCAACAAGTGTCATCATGACCCTTATTTTTCTTGGGCTGTGACATTCACAGTCAAGGGACTGTGTTTGCGAATAAGGATACATGCACCAGATATCAGGATGTACACTAACTAATTTTGCATGGTTTTGAATTCTCCTCAGTTGCTTTTCAGGGTCATATTTTTTCTTCTGAAGGTATTTGAGTTGACCCTTAAAAGATAGAAGTTGAGAAAGATTGGCCTAGACCTATTTCCCCATCTGATGTTAGGAGTTTCTTAGGTCTAGCTGGTTACTACCGTCATTTTGTTGAGGGTTTCTCTTCCATTTTGCTCCTTCGACTCGGTTGATCCAAAAGAAAATTAAATTCCTGTGGTCTGACTCTTGCAAGAAGAGTTTTCAGGAGTTGAAGACTCGACTCACTTCGGCCCCTGTGTTGACCCTTCTAAATGGTGTAGATGATTTTTTGGTGTACTGTGATGCTTTTAGAGTTGGGTTGGGTTGCATATTGATGCAGAAAGGTAAGGTTATAGCCTATACCTCCAGACAATTGAAACTGCATGAGAAGAACTACCCGACTCATGACCTTGAGTTTACTGTAGTGGTTTTTGCCTTGAAAATCTGGGGAAACTATTTGTATGGTGTTCATGTTGATGTCTTTATGGATCATAAGAGTTTGCAGTATGTGTTTACTCAGAGAAAGTTGAATCTTTGTCAGAGCCGATGGTTGAAATTGTTAAAGGACTATGATATGAATGTGATGTATCACCCGGGCAAGGACAATGTAGTGGCAGATGCCCTTAGTAGGTCGTCCATGGGTAGTGTAGAAGATAGGAAATAGTTAACTCATGAGGTGCATCGTCTGGCCAGGTTGGGAGTTAGATTGCTTGATTCAGCTGAGGGTAATGTTTGGGTCCAAAGTAGTTTCGAGTCTTCTCTAGTTTCGGAAGTAAAGGAGAAGCAAGATATGGATCCTAGGTTGGTCAGACTGAAGAACTCAGTTAAAGATCAAAAGGTGGAGGTTTTCTTCCAAGGGTGAGATGGTGTATTGAGATTTTAGAATAGATTATGTGTGCCTGATGTTGAAGATTTAAGGCAGAGAATTATGACTGAAGCGCATGGCGCACGATATTCTATTCATCCCAGTGCTACCAAGATGTACTACAATTTGCGAGAAATCTATTGGTGGAATGGTATGAAAAAGGATATAGAAAAATTCATAGAGAAGTGTACAACTTGCCAACAGGTTAAGATAGAACACCAAAGACCCAGTGGCATAATGCAACAATTCAGTATTCCTACTTGGAAGTGGGAGAAAGTAAATATGGATTTTGTGACTACTTTAATTCCTTCTCGACGTCATCATGATTCGATTTGGGTCATTGTAGACTAGTTGATTAAGTCCGTATATTTTTTGCCAGTGCATACATCTTCCACCGCTGAGGACTATGCTAAGCTGTACATTCGAGAGTTAGTCAGGTTGCATAGAGTTCCTTTATGTATTATCTCTGACAGGGGTACTCAATTTACTTCTAATTTTTGGAGGGATTTTCAAAAAGGTCTTGGTACCCAAGTTCATCTTAGCTCCGCTTTTCATCCGCAGACCGATAGTCAGGCTAAGAGGACCATCCAGGCCTTGGAGGATATGTTGAGGGAATGTGTTCTTGATTTCAAAGAAAGTTGGGATGAATATTTGCCATTGATTGAATTTGCTTACAACAATAGTTTTCATGCTAACATTGGAATGGCTCCATTTGAGGCTTTATACGGAAGGTGATGTCGATCACCCATAGGTTGGTTTGAAGTGGGTGAAGCCAGTGTGAGTGGACATGATGTTGTGTTTGAGGCTATGGAGAAAGTTAAGCTAATTTGAGAAAGTTAGCCACATTCGAGGATGAATGTTTCCAAAGGGGAGATATTGTAATACCCCGAGACTCTAACCAATAGTCCAACCATGAATCAAGCTAATGAGAAATAAATTATAATGTTTTGGGTTGTTTTCTGATCAAGGATGGTGTGTATTAAGGCCTTAAAGATGTCCTAACAATTGGGTGAGTCAAAATATTCCATACCGATTGAATTCTTGGGAAGGATATTGTTATAGACAAATTCAAACGAGCATATCTCCTATTATACTTTGAATTTTTGCGATCATGACCTATCTACAGATAGACAATTGAATTATCTTTCCAATGATACCAATTTTTCCAAAATCCGATACCGGAGGAAAGATTTATACCCATTTTACTCCAGCATGTCAATCTGGAAAAGGGTGATGACGTTTCTGACGGCCTGTCACATTTCTGACAACATTTCTGACCATGCCGTAACGTTTCTGATGACATTTCTGACGACGTCGTCAACCTTAGGTAGAAAATCATAAAATTCGACCCTTTTGTGAAGACATTTTGTGACGGTCTATCACGGGTCGGACGGCTTGTCACGGATGTCGTCAGCTATTTTTTCAGCAATTTAGAGACATTTTTGCAAGGGTATTTTGGTCTTTTCCCATCTTTTGGAGGCCTCTTTAAATATGAGAATCCCATCCAAACCCTAATTCCATCATTTTCTCTTCCAATTCTCTTGAGTTAATTTATCTAGGGTTATATCAAGAACATAAATCTTTCAAGAATCATCCATAAATCTTAAAAATTTCCTCAAGAACCAAGTTCCTCATAGTGTGGGCTTCAAGAATTATTTATTTCAAGTGTGGATAAAGTCTCAAGCACTAAAGTCCATCTAATTTCAATATTATGGTATGTGGGGTTTTGAACAAGAACACTTCTTTTGATCTTGTGCCCAAAGATTTACTTTCTATTAAATTTCATGAATTTTCAAAGTGGGTTTACACCCAAATTACTTTATCAACGATTTATGAGATTTGAGCTATACAAGATTGACACATATGACTACTTCATTGTCTTGTTTCTTAAATTAAGAATTTATGTCATGAGTTGTATATTGTTATCATGAAATGATAATTTCTAAGTGATTTATGATAAGTGTCATGATTTATGTTTTTTCATGAGAAGTTTGTCTATTGAATATATATTGATATTGAGCTTGAGAGTCAAGAACGAGTTCTATGATGTTTTCTGGAAGATTCGATACTTGATATGATTTGATAAGCAAGTGTACAAGATGATGAGAAAGATTATTTTGAGATTTAGTCGAGTTAGGAATCCACAAGTTGATTATGATTTAAAAGTGAGATATATATTTATATTTTGGTCTTCATGATAGAACCTTGAGTTGTTTAAGGTGGATTTCCTAACACGTTCTGAGCTTAAGTCTGGGAGTAGTATTTAGCACCGAGCAGGAAGTATGGGTTCAGCGCATCCTACTTCCCTAGAGCTACGTGCCACCATTGGATTAAGATTAAGGTCCAAAGGCTAAGACAGTTATCACTAAAGTTAAGGTTCTACTCCGATGGCAAAGATAGAACAACTCTCCCTAATAGGGGCAAGATGTTAGACTCCATGTAAGCCCTCTTGGTTTGTGTTGGTTTTAATAGCTCCCAAGTCCATAATAGTCCAAGTGTCATGAGTTACCAAGTTACTCTAAGTCATGAGTCAAAGATTTTGAGTTGAGTCCAATGGTTTCTGAGATTTATGAAGCATGTCTTATTATTGATGATTTATGGAAAATATATTTCAGGTAACTCAAGTGAAGAGAGTCATTATTATCAGCATGCATGATTTTCTTATACATTTATGATATTATTTAAATATTGCCTGTACCCCCACATACTCAGTACATTCCCAAGTACTGATTCCCATACTCTTCTATGTTTTATATTTTCTCATGATGTAGGTTCAGGTGCTCAGTCTCAATAGCGACAGTAATCTTCGAGTACCTCCATCTACATTGGTACAGTTGGTAAGTCCTCAAGGTTTGAGGACCTATGTCCCTAAATATTTTTTTGATAGTAGATTGTTGTTTATTTCTAGTTCAGTATGAGTCAGTTGGGGATTTGTCGTAATGGTTCCTCAGTCTTATGTAGTAGAGTCTTTGTCAAACTAGAGTACTAGTATGTATAAAACTTCAGTATTTTGATTGTACAGGATAGTATTTCTTTGTATTCTAGTACGTTCATGAGATGATTATTCTTCTTTATTAAAGCTTGATTATTATCATAGTGAGTTATAGAGGAGATGACTGGCTCAGAGGGTTAGCTTGAGGTCGTATGTGGCCTTAAGCACGGTGTGACATCTTGGGATGGGATCTTGAGGCATTACAAGCTTATTATCATAGCCTAGGGTTTAAAGGAGTCCTAGGGAATCTGACAAGCCACGTTACGTAGAGTCTTGATCATCGGTGTATAGTGTGCCACATCTATAAGCAAGAAGCTATGGGACTGTCATGACCTGGCCTGAGGCCCTGGCCGCGATGGGCAACCCAAACCACACAGGCTCGATATACCCCCTGTCTCTGCCTAACACACTAGTGATATTGTGTGCTCTGGGCCTAGGCTGCCACAACTTTAAAATGCATCACTAGGGATTAAGGCTTTCTCACTTATATACCCAGCATCCCTCCTGTGTTTTGTCGATGTGAGACTCCTTCCTAAGTTGGGGTGTTACATACACCCCATTTACGGACTTAGCGTCCTTGCTGAGGTTTGCCCCATCGAATGGTGTTTAGTTAGACTCAGGACTAAGGTTTTATCTACCTTATTGGGATTTGCCTACACTCAGTTTGAACTCTGGCCCACATCAACAGGGTCATGACCCGGCCAGAGACCCTAGCCGCGATGGGCATCCCGAACCACACAGGTCTGAGATACCCCTGTCTCTGCCCAACCCAATAGTGATATTGTCTTCTCTAGGCCTAGGCCCACATAGATTTAAAATGAATCACGATGGAGTAAGGCTTTCTCACTTATATACCCAGCATCCCTCATGTGTTTTATCGATGTGGGACTCCTTCTTAAGTTGGGGTATTATAGGAATGTTTTAGAAAAAGTCATTTCTTTCTTTTAGAAGTCTTTCATGCCTACGATTGTTTTTCTCCGCTATTAATTCATGCTCTCTTATGATAAAAAATGCCTCCTCATAGAGTTTGCAGAAACAACAAACAACCTCAACCCATTGATCCTTTAAATGAGACAGTGACTCATGCCAAATTTCGGACAGCTTTTCAGGCACTAGCCCAGGCAGTTCCCGTCAATGCTCTGGCCAATGTTCAGGCCGCTTCTCCACCTCCACAAGAAGGTAATTCTGTAGTAGCTCGAGTTTGGGATTTTTTGTAGATGAATCTGCTAGATTTTTATGGGTTAAGTGTAGGTGAGGACCCATAAATTTATCTTGATGAGGTGAAAAAGATCACCCAAATTATGCATGTAACAGAGGAAGAAAGTGTGGAGCTAGCTTCCTATCACTTAAAAAATGTTGCTTAGGATTGGGTGGAGCTGTAGAGGAAGAGTAGAGGGGACGATGCCGTTCCCATGACTTGGCATTTGTTCCAGGACGCATTCTTAGACCGGTTCTTTCCCTTAGAACTAAGGAAAGCAAAACTAGAAGAATTTAAGAACTTGAGACAAGGCTCCATGACAGTTAAGGAATATTTTCTTAAATTTAACCAGTTGTCTAAGTATGCTCTCCGTATGATGGTTGATTGCAAGACCAGTATGCATAAGTTTTTAACTGGTGTATCGAGTTATGTTGTGAAAGAGTGTAGGTTCGCTATGCTCAATAGTGACATGGATCTTTCTAGATTGATGATACATACCTAGCAGATTAAAGCAAACAAGGTAAAAGAGATAGAGAGTGAGAGGGAATAAAAGAGTTAGATCAGAGCAGTAGGGGTATAGTCAAAGTAGATTTTCTGAAGGGATTTGCCCTCAGCTTCAGAGTCATTTTTTTGTGTCAGCACCGTCATCAGCTAATACTCCCACATTCAGAGTCAGGCAGGAGCAGGTTAATAGACCTACTGTGTCTAGGTCTCAGGACAGTGTGAGTAGTAGACCTAACTATCCCCTATGTGATAAGTGTGGTAGGACGCATCCTAGAGAGTGTATGGCTGAGCAGAGAGGTTTTTTTAGTTGTGGTAAGTTGGGCCACAAATTTAGAGATTGCCTATATGCTAGACAGGGGAGCCGTGATGTTCATCCCCAGAGTAAGGCTATTAGTGCTCCAGCCCCTTGGGTTCGTCCTACTCCTCCTCAGGGTGCCTCATCAAGTACTGCCGGTGGTCAGCGCCAGAATTACTTTTATGCTATACCACCCAACCAGGAGCAAGAGGATTCACTAGATATTTTTAATGGTATGCTCCATGTATTTTATTTTGATGTGTATGTGTTGATGGATCCTTGGTGAAGTCTTTCTTATGTGACTCCGTTAGTGGCTATGAATTTTGAGATCAATGCTGAAAAAATTCCTGAGCCTTTTCTAGTTTCTACTCCAGTAGGTGAACCTGTTGTTGCTAAGCAAGTATATAAAAAGTGTCCTATCACTGTCCTTCACAGAGTTATGTTTGCAGATTTGATTGAGCAAGACATGGTTGATTTTGACATTATTCTAGGTATAGATTAGCTTCACTCTTGTTATGCATCTATAGACTGTCGTAGCCGTGTGGTCAAGTTTTAATTTCCCAATGAGCCAGCCTTTGAGTGGTCTAAAAATTCTACATCTCCTTAGAGTCATTTCATATCCTATCTTAAATCTAGAAAATTGATATCCAAGGGTTAATCTATCAATTGGTTTGAGTTAAAGATACTAAGTTCGAGACTCTGACCATTCAATTAATCAGTATTGATGTTTTTCCATAAGATCTCCCAGGGGTACCTCCCGATAGAGAGATAGTATTTTGGATTGATCTTCTCCCCGACACACACCCTCTTTCTATTTCTCCATATCATATGGTCCCCATCAAACTTAAGAAATTGAAAGAGCAACTCAAAGATATTCTAGATAAGGGTTTCATAAGTCCTAGCATATCTCCTTGGGGTGCACCCATTCTGTTCATGTGAAAAAAAGATGGTTTATTGTGGATGTGCATTGATTATCGTCAGCTTAACAAGGTCACAGTCAAGAACAAGTACCCTCTTCCTAGAATTAAAGACCTGTTTGATGAGCTGCAAGGTGCTAACTATTTCTCAAAAATAGACTTGAGATTCGGTTATCACAAGTATAAAGTTAGGGAGTATGATATTCCAAAGATAGTTTTTTGCACCCGAAATGGTCATTTTGAGTTCTTGGTCATGTCCTTCGGGCTAATAAATGCCCCAACTGCCATTATGGACCTCATGAATCGGGTGTTCACATAGTACCTGGATATGTTTATTATTGTGTTCATAGATGATATTATTGTATACTCCCAAAGTGAGAAATACCATGCAGATCATCTTCGAATAGTCTTGCAAACCCTTAGAGATCATCAACTATTTGCCAAATTTAGCAAGTGCGAATTTTGGCTAAGGTCATTTGCTTTTTTGGGTCATATTGTTTCTTTTGAAGGTATTCGAGTTGACCCTCAAAAGATAGAAGCTGTGAAAAATTGGCCTAGACCTATTTCCCCATCTGATATTAGGAGTTTCTTGGGTCAAGCTAGCTACTACCATTGTTTTGTTAAGGGTTTCTCTTCCATTGCATCTCCTTTAACACGATTGACCCAAAAGAAAATTAAATTCCTGTGGTCTGACTCTTGTGAGAAGAGTTTCTAGGAGTTGAAGACTCAACTTACTTCGGCCCCTGTGTTGGCCCTTCCAAGTGGTGTAGATGATTTTATGGTGTACTATGATGCTTCTAGAGTTAGGTTGGGTTGCGTGTTGATGTATAAATGTAGGGCTATAGACTATACCTCCAAATAGTTGAAACCGTATGAGAAGAACTACCCGACCCATGACATTGAGTTAGCTGCAGTGGTTTTTGCCTTGAAAATCTGGATACACTATTTGTACGGTGTTCATGTTGATGTCTTTACGGATCACAAGAGTTTACTGTATGTGCTTACTTAGAGAGAGTTGAATCTTCATTAGAGGCGATGGTTTGAATTGTTAAAGAACTATGATATAAATATGCGGTACCACCTGGGCAAGGCTAATGTAGTGGCAGATGCCCTTAGCAGGTCATCCAGGGTAGTGTAGCATAGGTCGAGGAAGATAGGAAGGAGGTAGCTCGTGAGGTGCATCGTCTGGCTAAGTTAGGAGTTAGATTGCTTGATTCAGCTGAGGGTAATGTTTGGGTCCAGAGTAGTTCCGAGTCTTCTCTAGTTTCAGAAGTAAAGGAAAAGCAAGATATGGATCCTAGTTTGGTCAGATGGAAGGAGTCAGTTAAAGACCAAAAGGTGGAGGTTTTCTCCTAAAGGTGAGATGGTGTATTGAGATTTCAGAATAGATTATGTGTGCCTGATGTTGAAGATTTAAGGCAGAGAATTATGGTTGAAGTGCATGGCGCGTCATATTCTATTCATCCCAATGCTACCAAGACGTACCGCGATTTGTGAGAAATCTA
This sequence comes from Capsicum annuum, assembly GCF_002878395.1. Taxonomy (NCBI): domain Eukaryota; kingdom Viridiplantae; phylum Streptophyta; class Magnoliopsida; order Solanales; family Solanaceae; genus Capsicum; species Capsicum annuum. The sequence continues at coordinate 68,414,811 of NC_061118.1, read as the reverse complement.
TTAGTGGAATAGTATGAAAAAGGATATTTCCAAATTCGTAGAGAAGTGTACAACTTTCCAACAGGTTAAGATAGAACACCAAAGACCTAATAGAATGATGCAGGAATTCACTATTCCTACTTAGAAGTAGGCGGAAGTAAATATGGATTTTGTGACTGCTTTACCTCCATCTCGACGTCATCATGATTTGATTTGGGTCATTGTATACAGGTTGACTAAGACCACGTATTTCTTGCCAGTGCATACATCTTTCACTATTGAGGACTATGCTAAGCTGTACATTTGAGAGTTAGTCAGGTTGCATGGAGTTCCTTTGTCTATTATCTCTGACAGGGGTACTCAATTTACTTCTCATTTTTGGAGGGCTTTTCAGAAGGGTCTTGGTACCCAAGTTTATCTTAACTCCGCTTTTCATTTGAAGACTGATGGTCAGGTTGAGAGGACTATCCAGACCTTGGAGGGTATGTTGAGGGCATATGTTCTTGATTTAAAAGGAAGTTGGGATGAACATTTTCCATTTATTGAATTTTTTTACAACAATAGTTTTCATGTTAGGATTGGAATGGCTCCATTTGAGGCTTTATTCGAAAGGTGATGTAGATCACCCATAGGTTGGTTTGAAGTGGGTGAAGACATTGTTAGTTGACCTGATGCTGTGTTTGAGGCTATGAAGAAAGTTAAGCTGATTTGGGAGAGGTTGAAGACAGTCCAAAGTCATCAGAAGTCATATGCAGATGTGAGAAGAACAGCTCTGAGTTTAAGTTAACGATCTGGTGTACTTAAAGATTTCACCCATGAAGGGGGTGAAAAGATTTGGTAAGAAAGGGATGCTTAGTCCCTGATACGTTGGCCCTTATAGAGTTTCGAATCGTGTTAGGAAAGCAGCTTATGAGATTGATTTACCTGCCGAGTTGTCAGCTGTCCATCCTATCTTTCACATTTTTATGCTCCAGAAGCACAGTGGTGATTCTGTTGTTGTTGATCCATCAGAAAGTTTTGATGTTTAGGATAGCCTTTCATATGATGAAGTTCCGATTGAAATCCTAGATTATCAAGTTCGTAGACTAAGAAATAAGAAAGTTCCTTTGGTCAAAGTTCTGTGGCAAAATCAATTAGTCGAGGGGGCTACTTGGGAAGCAGAAGTAGATATGCAAACCAGATACCCTCATCTCTTCTCCATAAGTTCAAATTAAGCTGAAAAGGTACTATTCTTCCTAAATCCAGTTTCCTTCTAATCCAGTGTATTCAGCTATATGGTTATTCTCTCTATGATTCATGCATTTTGTGAAGTACTCGAAAGTTTAGAATAAAGTAATCAATTTTAGTGAGTCATTCCAGCTATACGTCCTCATTTTCTCTTGTTCTTGGCCTATCTAACCACATTCGAGGACGAATGTTTCCAAGGGGGAGATATTATAACACCCCGAGACTCTAACCAATAGTGCAACCATGAATCAAGCTCATGAGAAATAAATTAGAATTTTTTGGGTTTTTTTATGATAAAGGATGGTGTGCATTAAGGCCTTAAAGATGTCCTAACGATTGGGTGAATCAAAACATTCCTTACCGATTGAATTCTTGGGAAGGATATTGGTATAGTCAACTTCAAATGATAATATCTCTCATTATACTTGGAATTTTTGAGCTGATGACCTATCAACAGATAGATAATTTAATTAGCTTTCCAACGATACCAATTTGTCAAAAATCCGATACAGGAGCAAGGAATTATACCCATTTTACTCCAGCATGTCAATCTGGAAAAAGGTGACGACATTTCTGATGGCCTGTAATGTTTCTGACGACATTTTTGATGACGTCGTCACATTTCTGATGACATTTCTGAAGACGTCGTTTAGATGCAGTAGTTTTTGCCTTGAAAATCTGGAGACACTATTTTTATGGTGTTTATTTTGATGTCTTTACGGATCACAAGATTTTGCTGTATGTGTTCACTCAGAAAGAGTTGAATCTTAATCAGAGATGATGGTTGGAATTATTAAAGGACTATGATATAAATGTGTTGTATCCCCCGGGTAAGATTAATGTAGTGGCAGATTCCCTTAGCAGGTCGTCCATGGGTAGTGTAGCAGAGGTTGAGGAAGATAGGAAGGAGTTAGCTCGTGAGGTGCATCGTCTGGCTAGGTTAGGAGTTAGATTGCTTGATTCAGTTGAGGGTAATGTTTGGGTCTAGAGTAGTTTCGAGTCTTCTCTAGTTTCGAAAGTAAAGGAGAAGCAAGATATGGATCCTAGTTTGGTCAGACTGAAGGAGTCAGTTAAAGACCAAAAGGTGGAGGTTTTATCCTATAGGGGAGATGGTGTATTGAGATTTCAGAATAGATTATGTGTGCCTGATGTTGAAGATGTAAGGAAGAGAATTATGGCTGAAGCGTATGGCGCGCGATATTCTATTCATCCCTATGCTACCAAGATGTACCACGATTTGTGAGAAATCTATTGGTGGAATGGTATGAAAAAAGGATATAGAGAAATGTACAACTTGCCAACAGGTTAAGATAGAACACCAAAGACCCTGTGGAATGATGCAAGAATTCAGTATTCCTACTTAAAAGTGGGAGTAAGTAAATCTGGATTTTGTGACTAGTTTACCTCCTTCTCCACGTCATCATGATTCGATTTGGGTCATTGTATACAGGTTGACTAAGTTCGCACATTTCTTGCTAGTGTATACATCTTTCACCGCTGAGGACTATGCTAAGTTGTACATTCGAGAGTTAGTTAAGTTGCATGGACTTCCTTTGTCTATTATCTCCGACAGGGGTACTCAATTTACTTCTTATTTTTGGAGAGCTTCTCAGAAGGTTCTTGGTACCCAAGTTCATCCTAGCTCTGCTTTTCATCCGCAGACCGATGGTCAGGCTGAGAGCATGTGTTCTTAATTTCAAAGGAAGTTGGGATGAACATTTGCCATTGATTGAATTTTCTTAAAACAACAGTTTTCATGCTAGCATTGGAATGGCTCCGTTTGAGGCTTTATATGGAAGGCGATGTAGATCACCCATATATTAGTTTAAAGTAGGTGAAGCCACTGTGAGTGGATCTAATGCTGTGTTTGAGGCTATGGAGAAAGTTAAGCTGATTCGGGAAAGGTTGAAGATAGTCCAGAGTCGTCAGAAGTCATATGCAGATGTAAGAAGAAAAGCTCTGAGTTTGAGGTTAACGATTTGGTGTACTTAAGGATTTCACCCATGAAAGGGGTGAAAAGATTTGGTAAGAAAAGGATGCTTAGTCACTGATAAGTTGGCCCTTATTGATTTTTGAATCGTGTTGGGAAAGTAGCTTACGAGATTGAATTGCCTGCCGAGTTGTCAGTTGTCCATCCTATCTTTCACGTTTCTATGCTCAAGAAGCACATTGGTGATTCTGTTTTTGTTGATCTATCAAAAAGTTTCGATGTCTAGGATAGCCTTTCGTATGATGAAGTTCCAGTTAAAATCATAGATTTTCAAGTTCGTAGACTAAGAAATAAAGAAGTTTCCTTGGTCAAAGTTCTGTGGCGAAATCAATCAGTCGAGGGTGATACTTGGGAAATAGAAGGAGATATGCAAACCTGATACCCTCATCTCTTCTTCGCGAGTTCAAATTAAGCCGATGGTACTATTCTTCCCTAATCCAGTTTCCTTCTAATATAGTGTATTCAGCTATATAGTTATTCTCTCTATGATTCTTGCATTTTGTGAAGTACTCGAAAGATTAGAATGAAGTAAGCCCTTTTAGTGAGTCGTTCCAGCTATACGTTCTTATTTTCTCTTGTTCTTGGCCTATCTAGCCACATTCGAGGACGAATGTTTTGAAGGGGAAGATATTGCAATACCCCAAGACACAAACCAATAGTGCAACCATGAGTCAAGCTCATGAGAAATAAATTAGAATTTTTTGGGTTGTTTTATGATAAAGGATGGTGTGCATTAAGGCCTTAAAGATGTCCTAACAATTGGGTAAATCAAAACATTCCATACCGATTGAATTCTTGGGAAGGATATTGGTATAGTCAACTTCAAATGAGAATATATCTCATTATACTTGGAATTTTTGAGCTGATGACCTATCAACAGATAGATAATTAAATTAGCTTTCCAACGATACCAATTTGGCCAAAATCTGATAGCGAAGCAAAGAGTTATACCCATTTTACTCCTGCATATCAATCTGGAAAAAGGTGACAACGTTTCTGACGACATTTCTGACGACGTCGTCACATTTTTGACGACATTTCTGACGATGTTGTCAGCCTTAGGTAGAAAATCATAAAATTCGACCCTTTTCTGACGATATTTCATGATTGCCTAACATGGGTCTGATAGCCTGTCAGAGATGTCGTCAGCTATTTTTTCAGCAATTTAGAGACATTTTTGCAAGGGCATTTTGGTCTTTTTCCTTCTTTTGGAGGCTTCTATAAATATGAGAATATCATCCAAACCCTAATTCCATCATTTTATCTTCCAATTCTCTTGAGATAATATATCTAGGGTTATATCAAGAACATAAATCTTCAAAGAGTCATCCATAAATCTTCAAAATATCTTCAAGAACCAAGTTCCTCATAGTGTAGGCTTCAAGAATTATTTATTTCAAGTGTGGATAAAGTCTCAAGCACTAAAGTTCATCCAATTTCAAAGATAAAGTTATGTGAGATTTTGAACAAGAACACTTCTTTCGTTCTTGAACGAAAAGATTTAATTTTTATTGAATTTCATGAATTTTGCAAAGTGGGTTTACACCCAAATTACTTTATCAAGGATTTATGAGATTTGAGCTGTACAAGATTGACACATATGACTACTTCATTGTCTTATTTCTTAAATTAAGAATTTATGTCATGAGTTGTCTATTGTTATCATGAAATGATAATTTCTAAGTGATTTATGATAAGTGTCATGATTTATGTTTTTCCATGAGAAGTTTGTCTATTGAATATATACTGATATTGAGCTTGAGAGTCAAGAACAAGTTCTATGATGTTTTCCGGAAGATTTGATTCTTGATATGATTTGATAATCAAGTGTACTTGATGATGAGAACGATTATTTTGAGATTTAGTCGAGTTAGGAGTCCATAAGTCTATTATGATTTACAAGTGAGATATATATTTATATTTTGGTCTTCATGATAAACCCTTGAGTTTATTAAGGTGGATTTCCTAATGTGTTCTGAGCTTAAGTTTGGGAGTAGTATTTAACACCGAGCGGGAAGTATGGGTTCAGTGCATCCTACTTCCCTAGAACTACGTGCCACCATAGGATTAAGATTAAGGGCCAAAGGCTAAGACAGTTATCACTAAAGTTAAGGTTCTACTCCGATGGCAAGGCTAGAATATCTCTCCCCAATGTGGGAAAAACGTTGAACTCCATGTAATCTCACATGGTTTATGTCGGTTATAAGAAACTCCCAAGTTCATAATAGTCCAAGTTTCATGAGTTACCAAGTTACTCTAAGTCATGAGTCAAAGAGTTTGAGTTGAGTCCAACAGTTTGTGAGATTTATGAAGCATGTGTTATTATTGATGATTTTTGGAAAATATGTTTCAGGTAACTCAAGCTAAGACAGTCATTATTATCAGCATGCATGATTTTCTTACACATTTATGATATTATTTAAATGTTACCTGCACCCCCACATACTCAGTACATTCCCAAGTACTGATTCCCATACTCTTCTGTGTTCTATATTTTCTGGTGATATATGTTCAAGTGCTCAGTCTCAGCAGGGACAGTAATCTTCGAGTACCTCCATCTACATTCATACAGTTGGTGAGTCCACAAGGTTCGAGGACCTATGTCCCCAATTTTTATCTTAATAGTAGATGGTTGTTTAATTCCAGTTTATTATGAGATAGTTGAGGATCTATTCCAATGACACCTTAGTCTTATGTAGTAAAGGTTTTCTCAGACTAGAGTACCAGTATGTACAGAACTTCAGTATTTTGATTGTTCAGAATAGTATTTCTTTGTATTCTAGTATGTTCATGACATGATTATTTTTCTTTATTACCGTTTGATTATTGTCATAGTGAGTTATAGAGGAGATAATAGGCTCAGAGAGTTAGCTTGAGGTCGTGTGTGGCCTTAAGCACCGTGTGACATCTTGGGATGGGATATTGGGGCATTACAAGCTTGGTATTAGAGCCTAAGATTTAAAGGTGTCCTAGGGAGTCTGAAAATCCACATTACGTAGAGTCTTGATCATCGGTGTGTAGCGCGCCACATCTTTGAGCAAGAAGCTACGGGACATTTTAGGAAAAGTCATTTCTTTCTTTCAAAAGTCTTTCGTGCCTATGACTGTTTCTCTCTGCTATTAATTTGTGATCTCTTATAACAGAAAATGCCTCATCGCAGAGCTCACAAAAACAACGAACGACCTCAACTCGTTGATCCTTTAAATAAGACGGTGAACCATGCCGAATTTCGGGCAGCTTTTCAGGCGCTAGCCTAGGTAGTTATCGCCAATTCTCAGGCCAATGTTCAGGCCGCTCCTTCTCCTCTATAAGAAGGTAATTCTTTAGTAGCTCGAGTTCGGGATTTTATGCGGATGAATCCGCCAGAGTTTTATTGGTCAAGGGTAGGTGAGGACCCATAGATGTATCTTGATGATGTGAAAAAATCACCCAAATTATATATGTAACAGAGGAAGAAAGTGTGGATCTAGCTTCCTATCACTTGAAAGATGTTGCTTATAATTGGGTGGATTTTTGGAGGAAGAGTAAAGGGGAGGATGGCGCTCCCATGACTTGGCAGTTATTCCAGGACGCGTTCTTAGATAGATTCTTTCCCTCAGAGCTGATGGAAGAAAAAATAGAAGAATTTGTGAACTTGAGACAAGGCTCCATGACAGTTAAGAAATATTTTCTTAAATTTAACCAGTTGCCTAAGTATGCTTCCGATATGATGGCTGACTCCAGGACTAGTATGAGTAAGATTTTGACTGGCACATCAAGTTATGTTGTGAGAGAATGTAAGTCTGCTATGCTCAATAGGGATATGGATCTTTCTATATTGATGATACATACCCAGCAGATTGAAGAGTACAAGGTGAAAGAAAGAGAGAGAGAGAGAGTAAGATGGAATAAGAGAGTTAGATCAAAGCAGTAGGGGTATAGTCAGAGTACATTTTTTAGAGGGATCCTCCCTTAGTTTCAAAGCCATTCTTTTGTGATAGCACCGTCATCAGCTAGTACTCCCGTATCCAGAGTCAGGCAGAAGCAGGGTAATAAACCTACTGTGTATAGGCCTCAGGACAGTGTGAGTAATAGACCTAACTATCCCCTGTGTGCTAAGTATGGTAGAAAAAATCTTGGAGAGTGTATGGCTGAGCAGAGAGGTTGTTTTGGTTGTGGTAATTAGGGCCATAAATTTAGGGATTACCCATATGCTAGATAGGGGAGCGGTGATGTTTGTCCCCAGAGTCAGGCTATTAGTGCTCCAGCCCCTTGGGTTCTTCCTACTCCTCCTCAGGGTGCCTCGTCTAGTACTGCCGGTGGTCAGCGCTAGAATCGCTTTTATGCTATACCACCCCGTCAGGAGCAAAAAGATTCACTAGATGTTGTTACTGGTATGCTCTATGTATTTCATTTTGATATGTATGCGCTGATGGACCCTAGGTCAAGTCTTTCTTATGTGACTCCGTTAGTGGCTATGAATTTTGAGATCAATGCTAAAAAGATTCCTGAGCCTTTTCTAGTTTCTACTCCACTAAGTGAACCTGTTATTGCTAAGCAAGTACATAAAAAGTGTCCTATCGCTGTCCTTCATAGATTTATGTTTGTAGATTTGATTGAGCTAGATATGGTTAATTTTGACATTATTCTGGGTATAGATTGGCTTCTCTCTTGGTATGCCTCTATAGACTGTCGTAGCCGTGTAGTCAAGTTTCAGTTTCCCAATGACCTAGCCTTTGAGTGGACCAGAAATTCTGTATCTCCCAGGAGTCATTTCATTTTCTATCTTAAAGCTAAGAAATTATTATCCAAGGGTTGCATCTATCATTTGGTTCGAGTTAAAGATACTAAGTTCGAGACTATGACCATTCAGTCGATCCGCATTGTTAATGAGTTTTGTGATGTTTTTCCAGAAGATATCCCAGGGGTACCTCCTAATAGAGATATAGAATTTGGGATCGATTTTCTCCCTGACACGTAGCCTATTTCTCTTCTTCCACATGGTATGGATCCCACAGAACTTAAGGAGTTGTAAGAGCAACTCAAAGATCTTTTAGATAAGGGTTTCACAAGTCCTAGCATATCTCCTTAGGGTGCACTCATTCTTTTTATCCGAAAGCAAGATAGTTTATTGATTGTATAGGATAGTATTTCTTTGTATTCCAGTATGTTGATGCCATAATTATTCTTCTTTATTACAGCTTGATTATTGTCATAGTGAGTTATAGAGAAGATGGCATGATCAGAGGGTTAGCTTGAGGTCATGTGTGGCCTTAAGCACCGTGTGACATCTTGGGATGGGATCTTAGGGCGTTACACTCAGTGACTTGGATTCAAGATCAGCTAGCAAGTCAGATTGAAGTTGTAAGATTCCATACTTTAAAAGTGTAACGCCCCTAATCTAGTACTCAGAATGCTACATAGTGCTCATGACCCCGAAGGACCAGAGGCTAACCTATGACTGATATCTTTACCTGTACACTGTATAACATACTAAATATAATACGAAAATGGAGGCTGAAAGGCCATAAGGTTCAAAACTGCATGACTGACCAAATATAACAGCTGAGTGGGGTAATAGGATACCCAAAATTGAAATACTATCTGAACATACTGTAGTCTGATAAACCTCTAAAACATAACTGTCTGGGTAAGGAGTTGATGGGATATGTCCCCAACTAACTTCAACTTATAAATTAATTAATGAGATAATAAATAAATGATCATGTCCTCGGAAGATAAGGACTCACTGCTGATACTGGAATACTACTAATGCTTTAGAGCTCGTGCTTCTGAACCTATGGTATAAGACACCATAGCACAAATTCGTCAGTACTTTGAATATACTGGTTGCATAGAAGGTAGGCTGAATGCATTGGGTTCATATGCATGAACAATACTGGCTAACTGACTAATATAAATATGAGAATACATGCATAAATACGTCGTAACTATATCTGAGATTGTGATAAATTTACTGATAACTAACATGATTGATAACTAAATTCTAATAACTGATATAACTGATGACATGAGTGACTGTATCTGATAGTCCCATATCTAATAGAACTAGCAGAGTTCTGTATTGTTCTGAGTTGACTCTATCTAATAGTCTTGAACTAATTCTATAGAACTATCTAAGTTCTATTACTAAGACTGAATAATTGTATCTGATAGTCCTCATTCTATAACTGAAACTATGGGAAGTAGTTATCTAATCGATATGTCACTAATACACCATTATAGTTAAGCTGGGGTTCAATCTATAACCCCAATTAGAAGGGTGTCAATACCGCACCAGTGGTAAGGATAAGCTGTGAGTGACCCTCATCTGACAGTGTTCCCAAAAGAGAATGGTAGGGCCCTCATTTGGCAATGCTTATCCATCTCATAAACCCTCATCTGGCAGTGTTGATGTCTCAACCTATGATGACTCCATAGTTTTGAAATGCAAGGATAACTTCTAAAAACCACACTCTCATCTGACTGTGTGTATTCCCATCCTTGGGTTCACTCGGTGCTAATTTCTACACCTATCTGAATATACACTGATCATGGATTACTAAACTAAACAGGACTGAATTAACTGAGTTTCGTTGACTGACATAATAGTACTAAGATTACTGTAATACTGAGCTTTCCTGAGTCATATGACTGACTGAGTTCTATGGATCATGGCTTGACTGAGAATATTGTGAAAAGATGACACGGTCTCTAGGCACACAACTATATTTTTCAGGTACAAGTACCCCCAAGACTCGATAGAAGGAAACTGACAAAGCTTGACTTTCTTGAGTACAGGACCAACATCAACAATACATAATCCATTGGCTAAGACATTTCATCAAACACTTGACATACATAACTTTTACATGAATGGAGATTTTATATTATCATACTAGTATGGTATTTTTCCTTCACAGAGGCATTTAATCAAACATGAGGGGACTATGCTATAGTTATACAATCATCAACACATATAATAATCAAGGATACATCAATCAACTTGTGAATTGTAGGGTTTATTATGAATACCGTGTAATTCCTCATTTACTAAAATTAATTCTTCTAATTAATAGTCTATAACATGGAATGAAACCAAACAACAACATGAACATCACTTTTCAATTTAATCAAATCAAGAACATTCGTAAATATACAAATCTTTAATTTTGAAAAGAGATTCTTGAGCTTCATGGGTGAAAGAGACTCATGAATCAACATATGACATACCTTAGATCTTGATTTAGCGAAGATTGACGAAGAGACTTTCTTGAAATTGATTCCCCAATTGAAACCCTACCTTGTTCTTAAGAGAAGATTGAGAGAAACTGGTATATTGTGGGTTACAAATAGCTGAATCTCATGTTAAGGGGATTAAATAGGGGTCGTAAATTGACCGTTTTAACCCCGAATCCATCGCATTGCCACTTTATTTGCAACCTGGAAGTTTAGCGCGACATAGAGAAATTGTACTGGGACACTGGAAAATGGACAATTGCCATTTTATCTTGTGGCGCGGCATGCCACTGACCAATATGGTGTTGTTTTATGATGGGGACTTAAAATAGTCATAACTTCTTACTTGGTTATTGAATTTAGGTAAATTTTATATCGATAGAAAGCTTATTGAATTTTCCACATGAAAAAAGTGAAAATCTTCAAAATTCCCCATGGAATAAACATCATTCTATTTAGAAGCTAATACTTGACATTCTTGAGACAAAATTAGTTAGGAAACTTTAGGGTATTACAAGAAGACCCCAATTCATGATTATGGGCTTTCTTATATTTTGACTATTTCTTTTGATTTTTTTTTGTTTATTGTCTGGGGCATGTACCGAAACTTTGTTGATATATAATTTTAGATCGTAGATTAGAAGGCTTTGTTTAGACTACTATGGCTATTGGGCGGCATCGGTCGGTAGTTTGGCCGATCTTCAATGGTTGGTTATGGATATTAGTTTAAAAAATATCTTAGAACATTATATGCTATCTTATTATATGTTCGGAATTTATCCAAACTTGGGGTGTGGTGTGTATGGTTTGGTTAGGTAAGGGGGTGATCTTTAGTCCATGTGGGACTTGAGATACCCATCATGGCTAATACCTTATTTGGGTTATAAAAAGATGGTATCAGAGACTAATTTTTGTATTATTGGGTGTCCAACAAAGTCATGTCAGTCATATCAAGTAAAGTTTTATTTATGGGTGTGTAGTGCGCCACACCTATAAGGAAGAAGCTTCAAGGCATTTAGGAATGTTTTCCTTTTTTGTAGTTCTGTTTCAATCTATAGAGTAAGTTATTGAGTCTCTCTAATTCCAGTTTGTTCTATTTTTAGATCATGCCACCCAAATAATTTGAAGCTCATGAATACTCTTCTATCCTACTTTAGGATAATATTGATGGGACATGCCCTACTTATAGGGTACAGACCCGATCTAGGGGTTCAATTCCTAATTACCCTTTTGGAGTTCCATCGGTCCCCTCCAGTCCTTCTCGAGCTCCTTAGGTTTATGTACCAAATGTAAAGTTTTGTCAATCCATTCATATGTTGGCTCAGTTGGTAGCTTCTTAGTCTATGCGTGTAGCTTTTATTCCTCTATCTTCTAAGGCAAAAAGGGTTGGCCAATTTATGAGGTTAAGTCCTCCTATGTTCACTAATGTTAAGGTTAAGGAGGATCCTTAAAACTTTATCCATGAGATAGAGAAGATATTTTGGGTTATGCATGCTATTAATGTAGAGGGTGTAGAATTTGTTGCCTATTAGTTGAAAGATAAAACATATCAATGGTATGAGGAATAGGAATAGTCAAGGGGAGATTATGTCAAATCTATATTGTGGGATGATTTCTATAGTGTTTTTCTAAATTTCTTCTTTCCTCAAGAGTTGAGGGAGGCAAAATGGAAGATTTTGTTAACCTGACTAAGGAAGGATGATGGTTAAAGAGTATGATTTGAAATTCCATCAGTATGCCTTAAAATTCCATTAGCTAGAATGTGGAAGTTTGCTTTGGTGTTGTCTCATAAGTTGATTATAAAAAGTAAGGTTGCCTTGTTGAACAAGAATATGGACATCTATAAATTAGTTATGCATATGCAGTAGGTTGATGAAGAGAAAAAAAAACAGGTGGAGATAGAGAAAAGCTAGACTAAGAAGTTTAGATTTTTTGGTCAGGGTGGAGGTCAGCAACAGAGTGGTAGATATGGTGGAAAGTGGTCTAAAAAGAAGTGGAAGAGTTCTAGTTCATGCTCTCGGTTAGTGCTCCTTATTTGAAGCCATCAGGTAATCGTCATTCTCAGCATGATAGTAAATTTAGGGTGTAAGGTGCCCACTCTCAAGATGGTGTGGCTCAGCCATCTCTATTATATCCTTCTTGTAGATTCTGTAGGAAAGAGCATCGTGGTTTTTATGAAGGGAGAAATAGGTATTTTAAATATGATCAGATTGGTCACTTACAGAGGTCTTATCCTTCCAAGGTTTTGTCTGGAGCAAATAAGATTCCTGTTTCCACTTCATCAGCTCCTGCACTAAAGGGTGCTACTTCTGCTTCTAATACCGGCACTAGCCAAAATCACTTGTATATTTTTGCTTCGCACCAGGACTCTGGGGCTTCTCCCAATGTTGTCACTGGTATGTTATGACTCTTTTCTCATTATTTGTATTGCTTGCTTGATCTAGGGTCTACTCTTTCTTATGTGACCTCAATTATGGTTGTGCATTTTGGTTTTGGTCCCGAGTATATCCCTTACCCCTTTGCTAATTCTACCTCCGTGGCGGACTCTCTAGTTGTTAGAAGAGTTTATAGGGTTTGTGTCGTATCTATTGGTGATAGATAAACTCTGGTAGATCTGATAGAATTAGACATGGTTGATTTTGATGTCATATTGAGGATCGGATGGTTGCATTCGTGTTATTCCTCCATAGATTTTTGAACCCATAAGGTTATTTTTAAATATCCTAATGAGTTGTTCATTGAGTGCGAAAGGTTTCTCTAGTGACTAAGGGGAGATTCATATCATATCTTAGAGCCCAGAAGTAGATTTCCAAGGGATATCTTTATCACTTGGTAAGGGTTAAGGATTCTAACTTGGAGGATCCTTTATTTCCATCCATTCTTATGGCTAATGAATTTCCTGAGATTTTTCTTGATGATCTTTCTTGTATCCCTCCCAATAGGTAGATTGATTTTGGAATTGACCTTATTCCGAACACTCATCCTATATCTATCCCTTCCTATAGAATTCTTCCAACTGAATTGAAGAAGCTTAGAGAGAAACTAAAAGACCTCTTTGACAAGGGTTTTTCCATCCTGGTGTGTCACTATTGGGTGCTCCTACTTTGTTCGTACATAAAAAGGATGGTTCCTTTTTAATTATGCATCAATTACCATCAATTGAATAAGGTTATGTTGAAGAACAAGTATTCTCTTCATAGGATTGATGATTTGTTTGGCCAGCTTTAGGGTGTTAGATGATTCTTTAAGATTGATCTTAGGTCGGGTTATTATAAGCTAAAGAGTAGGGAGGTGGATATCCCTAAGACTACCTTTTGAACTTGTTATGGTCATTATGAATTCTTAGTCATGTATTTTGGTTTAATTAATGCCTTAGCAGCATTCATGGACTTAATGAATAGGGTCTTCCACCAGTTTCTAGATCTATTCGTTATCGTGTTTAAAGATAATATCCTGGTGTATTCCAAGAGTGAGTCAAATTATGCCGATCACCTCCGTATCATGTAGCAAACCTTTAAAGATCAACATTTATATGCTAAGTTCTCAAAGTGTGAGTTTTTGTTGAAGGATAATACTTTTTTGGTCACTTTATTTCGAGTAAAGGGATTATGGTGGATCTGCATAAAATTGCAGCGGTTAAGAAGTGGCCTAGGACCATAACTCCAACCGATATTTAGAGCTTCACAGGTTTATGTTATTACTATAGAAGGTTTCTGGAGAGTTTCTTGACTATTGCTGCCCCATTGACTAAGTTGACCTAGAAAAAGGAAAAGTTTTTATGGTCTGACTCATGTGGGGGTAGTTTTGAGAGGCTGAAAGATAAGTTCACTTCTACTACAGTTTTTACTCTGACAGAGGGTACTAATCATTTTGTTATCTATTGTGATACGTCTTGCATGGGACGTGGTTATGTGTTGATGCAGCATGGTAGGGTGGTGACCTATGCTTTTAGGTAGTTGAAAGTTCATGAGAAGAATTATCTAACCCATGATCTGGAGTTATTGTTTATGGTGTTCACATTGAAGATTTGGCATCACTATTTGTATGGATTCTATATAGATATCTTTTCTGATCATAAGAACCTATAATATGTATTTACGTAGAAGAAGTTGAATCTCATACAGAGAAGGTGTCTTGAGTTGCTAAAAGATTATGACATGAGTCTCCACTATCACCCAGGTAAACCTAATGGGGTTGTTGATTCTCTTAGCAGGTTATCCATAGGGAGTCAGCTCATGTAGATGAGGATTAGCAGGAGTTGGTGAAGGATATTCGCCGTGTGGCTAACCTTGAAGTTTGTCTCTTAAACTCTGAGGATGGTGGTGTATTTTTGCAAGAGGTATCAAACTCACCCCTTGTTGCTGAAGTAAAGGAGAAGAAGGTACCAGATTCTTTTTTAATAAAGATTAAAGGAGATATAGACAGCAAAAGGTTGTAGCTTTTGAGATTGGTGGCGATGGTATCTTAAGGTACCAAGGTAGATTATGTGTTCCCGATGTAAATAGGATAAGAGAGAGGATCTTAGTTGAGGCTCATGAGTCGTATTATGCCACTCATCCTGGTTCGATAAAGATGTATCATGATCTTAAGGAGATTTATTGGTGGAATAATATGAAGCGATATGTGGCTAGTTTTGTGGCTAAATACATGGTGTGTCAACAACTGAAGGTCGAGCACTTAAGGCATGGTGGGTTAACTCAAGATATTGAGCTGCCAATATTAAAATGGGAGGTAATTAATATGAACTTCATTACCATTCTTCCTTGGTCTCAAAATTAGTTTGATTCAATTTGGGTCATTATAGATAGGATGACTAAGTCTGCTCACTTCTTTCTAGTGAGGAATAATTATTTGGCAGAGGATTATGCGAAGTTGTTCGTCTAAGAGATTATGAAGTTTCATGAGGCACCTATTTCTATTATGTCAGATCATGGTACTCAATTTTGATCATAGTTTTGGTATTCATTTCAAAAAGGTTTAGGAACTAAAGTTAGCCTTAGTACTTCTTTCTATCCGCAGTCGAATGGGCAAGTGGAAAGAACTATTTAGATATTAGAAGATATGCTTTGGGCATGCATGATTGACTATGGTTGTAGTTGGGTTGATCATTTTCCTCTTATAGAGTTCGTGTATATTAATAGCTTTCACTCTATTATTGGTATGGCTCTATTTAAGACTGGTTTGGCCCGAATTTGGTTCACCAGGCGATGAAAAAGGTGAAGGTGATTCGAGATAGACTTAAAAGCTATCCAAAGTCGCCAAAAGTACAATGAAAATATAAAGCGTAGGGAGTTAGATTTTGAAGTTGGCGATTAGGTATTTTGAAGGTGTCTTTCATGAAGGGAGTAATGTGGTTTTGGAAGAAGGGAAAGCTTAGGCCCTGTATGTCGGCCTGTACTTTGTATTGAAGAGGGTTGGTAATTTTGCATATGAGTTGGAGTTACCTCCTAGGTTGAGCTCAATTCATCCAGTGTTTCATGTTTTGATGTTGGGAAAGTGTGTGAGTGATCCTTCCTTTATAGGAGGTGGGTATTTGAAATTCCTTATCATATTAGGAGGTCCCGATTTAAATTTTGGATCGACAAGTTTGAAGGTTTTCTTATGAAGGATGTAGCTTTGGTAAATGTTCTATACAGGAACCACCAGGTAGCAGTGGCTACTTAGAAAGCCGAAGAGGACATGAAGTCCAAGTATACATTGTGGTTTTTCACTCTGTATAGTCATGCTTATGGTATGTGTTATTCTTAACATCCTTATTTTCTGCTTTGTTAAAAGGATGAGTGATTTACTTGGCATCTTTATTTTTTAAGTTTGTTAAAGGTAACAGTAGAGTAATATGGAGTCAAATCATGCTAGGAATTGCCCTATCCCGTCATTCGAGGACGAATGATCCAAGTGGGGCAGAATTGAAACACCTTAGATTTTTGTCCCTTGAAAATTTCTTGAACTTTGAGCTCACTACCCTGGTTATACCTAGGCCCTATGATCCATAAGGTGTCCTAACTAGACATTGGGATGAGTCGTAACCAAAACTACTGTTTTATGGATTGATTCTGCTCTAAGTATGAGTGGATCACTAATAGCCATAAGGATAAGTGTCTAGTGTAAGTCCAGAATGGGTTTTTTGTTGATTATGACTGGACCCTATGAGTTGTAGGGTCCCATCATGAGTCATTCCATTGGTTCATAAGGATAACAGTTTAGGATGACTTGGTTGTACTGCCTTTGTTACAACTCATGGTGACAAGTCGTAAGGAGTGGTTACAAGTCAAGGGATTGCCTCGTAATCAAAGACGGCACATTTTTCAGCTTTTAAGTTGAGGTCATTCTAGACATTTTCCCTCTTACCCAAATTGAAACCCATATGTTATAAACTCTTTAGGGTGTCCTTATCACACAAAAACAATCTTAGTAACGTCTCAAATACTCCCAAATTCTCAAGGTCAAGGATACTTAATGTTATCAAGAGGTTGATCAATTAGGGCTCTCAAGGGTGATTTCTCCCATACATCTTACTATTGCAGGCCTGTTACTCTTCCCTCATTGTTAATTTTGTAAAAGCATATGATTTAAAGTATTGTTCATGAGACTATTGTGATGGTTTTAAAACAAGGGTAGGGTTTTCTTATGTTTATGGATTGAACAAAAATTCTCATGGTTTATATATAATTTCCATGTTTTAAATATGGTTTTGGACTCGTGGGTGCATGGGTATGGTGAATGAACTTGAAAATTGTGATTTTCCCAAACTTTTGACTTTTGAAGTAGTTATGTCCCCAACCCCATAATGTGAAATGGGTTATAATTATGAGAACTATGGGAATTTGTAAAGTTGAATTAATCTTGAACTATTGCCTGATATAAAGAGATTTGAAATGCAATGGTATGATTTAATGAACAAAGAGAGTCGGTGTTCCCTAATGTGAATTAATGAACAAAGGGAGTTGTTCTCTCTAAGTTAATGGGAATTGGTTTGGCATATTGTTGTTACCTTGCAAGTGTAGTTGGTAAGACGATACCAACAGTGTATGCCTTAATGTGTAATGTGGTTAAATAAATGGGAATGCGTGATTCTTGTTTTAATTGGTCTCTAATAAGAATTGTGTAGATAAATCGTGAAAGTGGATGTTCATGTGACTGTTATTGGGAACCTCGTTTGCCAACACAGGGATCAAAGTGACTAGGGAGGTTTGAGTCCCCTTTATTTTTATTTCATGATTAGGGTGGTTCGAGTACCCCGTAAATCATTATTTGATCAGGTGCTTAAGTTACCTTAGTATATGTAAGGAGGTTCGAGTCTCCCGTATACATATATATTAGATTATTCTTCGATTCGTTCTGCTACATATGCTGGGGCCCTGCCAGTGGTGAGAGCTAGGGCCTTTATAGCCCGTGGGTACTATTATATGATGGTTGAGCTACACAATACAGACTAAAGTTTAGAAATGCATGTTAAGCCTTGTTCTCTATTGCAGCATGTGATATATATGTATGTGTTTATGCATTTGATTATTTGTATTTTTTTGAAGGATTTTAAACTTCTGATCATGTCATTATGTTATCTTGATGCCGAAGTTACATGCTAGTGTTCACCCCACTAACCTCCCGCTAACCTTATTCGGACGCTGTATCCCCATGTGATGTAGTAATTGGACATACTTCTACTCAATTTGCTTAGTAACTTGGATTCAAGATCAGCTAGCGAGTCACATTGAAGTAGTGAGCTTTCATACTTTGGAAGACCCTATTTCATGATTATGGTCTCCTTCACATTTAGACTATTCCTTTGGATTAAGTTTTGGCTATTGTCGAGGGCATGTCCCAATTGGATCATAGTTTATAAGGCTTTGTTTGGACAACTGTGGCCGTTGGGCAGCGTCGGTCGGTCCTTTGTCCGGTAATAGGTGGTTGGTTATGGACATGCATTTAAAACTTTTTTATACCATTTTATGGTATCTTGTTATATGTTTGGAATTCAGTCGAACTTAGGGTGTGGTATGTTTGGTTTGATTGGGTGTAGGGGGTGATTTATAGTCCACGTAGGTCTTGATATACCCGTCATAGCCATGCCCTAGTTAGGGTCATGATAGGCCTCAATGGCCTAAAGGTCCATATCGAATACTATGCAGGGTTTGGCGAGAACTCTGCCTATTTTGACTACCATGACTAATATAAGAGCCACCTATAGTGTGAGATATTATCTGTGGGGAACCGATAGGCTACAAGTGAAAATGATCCTCTCCAGAAAGATCCTTACTTTTAAATGAAATACTCATAGTCGTACAGATGACATGGCCTCTAAACCTCCATCTCCATATGCCTCAATACATACTCTTTCTATGGCCATTGTACAGTCAACATTCTGGAAGAAAAAACATACACTTGATATGAAATGCTCAGACACCATAGAGAGTGGCAAAGCTAATCCTCTAATAAATAAATGCACCATCTTATGCTCTTAAGGATATATCATACGAGTATATGTATCCCACTCAAGAAACCTAATCACGTACTCTAAAACCGACAAGGAACACTGCTAAACACATACAAACCTAACTCTAGCCTTAGAACTACTTGACATATCAAATATCATCTCTGGCTGTGAGGTATCTATAAAAAGGCTCGAAATCCCCAATGTTAAATTCTTAAAAGTAGAAGTAATCACATACTCTATCGGATCCTGATCTTGCCTCAAATCCTCAGACTGTTACGTGACCATACTTGGGGCCTTGTCATAATGGGCATCCCAAGTCTGACTGGGATAAAACACTAATCCAACCTCCAACTGCCTACCCTGAGCTAGCTGAATATCGAGCATATAGCAAGATAATGTAACATCTTACAAAAAGACTCTGGGATAAGATCACAACCTTGACCGAACCAACTGAGTCCAACCATCCCTTACAAATAATACAACCATACCGAAGGCCATAAACCAGGCCATAATCAAATAAGTTTCAAAACAAAATATAACTAATCCCAAAATGAAAAATGATGGAATAGTGAGAAATTATAGCTAATGATTCCACCCCTCCATCTTATTCTAATGCCAAGGCCGATACCAATAACGATCTTTCCCATTGAACCCCATAGAAGTACCACAAAACCTATAACAAAAAGAGTAATAAAATCTGGATAGGACATGCCCCCAACCATAGCCGAAACTAATATCCAAAAATAAACCAAAATGTCTAAAAGTATCCATAACATGAAATGGAGCCTTCCAAAAGGATGAAAGCTCACCACTTCAATCCAAATGCTGATCCTCGAGTCAATCACTATGTAGGAGGAGTTGAACGGTCGGTTATTGCATAGTGTGGGTATACTGCCGCCAGTAGATGGGTTAGTGGGTGAATGCTAGCATGATCTCAAGAGAGGAATAAAATAACTCCATTTATCAAACTAAGTAAAGCCATCCATATGCACACAACCATACATATATATATAGTCATGCCGGGAAAGGGGACCGGGTTTAGCATACCTTTAAAACCTTTACCTGGGTTTTGCAGCTTTGTCGTCCTAAATCACCCATGGGCAACATGAGTTCAAATCCCCCAACTGAAATGTACTAGTGCATGTACCTGCATGACCAGGGAACAAAACTCAGGAGGACTAGTACATTCCCTAAAATACAGTGTGACTTTATGCACACGGTCACCAAGATCAACCTCATTTCTGTAAATATGAGTTTCTAGTTTTTGGTCCCTCTGGGACCTCCACCTTCCACGGCTTTGCTACATATCATGAAATTGTTGCCCAATTAAAACCAATTTGCGAAAAAACAAACCATTATCCATTAATTAAACAAGGCCATTATTATTGGTATCGTCATACCAATCCTTACATGCAAGTACTATCCATAGCCAACCACATATAGGTTAAGGGGACTTTCAAGTGCCCTTCCATTTACTATATTAAACCACTTGGGGGATTCCATATACCCCACAAGTATAACCATTTACCTATTTACCTTTTCAAACCATTTAAACCATGCATAATTCTTTTACCAATTTTTGAAACAAGCAAGAGTTCCATTAAAAGTAGTCAATGTAATGAACATATCTTTATAAGAATTTTCTCAAACATATTGGGGGCATACTATGACCAAAACTATTTTCAATTACCATTAAATTATTCCCATGAAATCCAATCATCCAAAACCACCATTAATGCACATAAAGCATAAATTAAACCATGGAAAACCATAATCTACCATTTAATATCAAAACCCCCAAATCATATTTGAAAACCAAAATCATACCATCAATGAAGTTATGAAAACATTAATAAAAAACATGCCTTTAGATGGAATTATAATTAGGGAAGAGAACATGCCTTAAACCAAGATGATGATGGAAATAACCACTAAGACAAGCCCCAAATCAATCCTCTAGTTGAAACCCTAGCTTCCTTTTCCCAAAAGTTTTTGAGAGAATTATAGAGTATTTAGAAGAGTTTCTAAGTGTTAATGAATGGAACAATAGAGTAAATAACATCCCAAGTATGTTAGAAGTCATGGGACCTTATTAGAATATGTGGAGAAATGTCCGAAATATCCCCACTTAAGTTCCACAAAAATCCCATCACAGGGATACAATTGCCCCTCACGAGTCGTACCCTTCCAATACTAGCGGTACCCTACACTCATATCCTAGCCTCAACCTTTGGATCAAAAACTGTCCAGCATACAACTCATCCAACCAATTGTATCTAAAGCATATGATCCATACCCTTCATCTATACCCCTGGAAGATTTAAACCCTAGGAAGATTTAGACACTCTCCACCATATGAGTCCTGTGTACGACTCGTACCCTGGCTTACGGCTCATGGTGTGCCACACGTACTTAGATCCAACTTAAGTAACCAAGTATAAGATTAAGTTAAGAAACTAAGTGATCTGTAACCACTAATAAGACTCGTACCCCTATGTCGTATCCATTCCAGTAACCAAAATGTATTCCACCAACAAACATTGGTCAGCATACTACTGGACCATACAATTCATACTCGAACATACAACTCGTACCCATGAGTCGTATTGGTTCTAGAGGTCAGAATTCTAGGAAATTTTCTAAGGTCCAAAACCAAGGTGTTTAAGTGTCCCTCACTAGGAACATTCGTCCCTCAATGATGCAAATTATGAACTATGTAAGGGTAACCACACGCACGAGTCATTTTCATTATCAAGTATATTTAAAATCATTAACAAAGTTTTAAAACAAAGAGGCAAAGATATAAACTTTTCCTTAAACAAACTCTAAAAATAAAGGTGTATGAAAGACACATACCTTCTGCATGAATCCCATAAGCAAAAAACAAATGTGGATATGTGGACCTCATTTCCTACTCCATTTCCCATGTAGCTTCTTCCACCTTATGGTTCCACCAAAGAACCTTAACCTAAGACACATCCTTGGTCCACAACCGGCGAAACTGCCTATCCAAGATCTCAATCGGGACTCTTCACAAGGCAAAGAATCTAAGATACCCAATCCATCCAAAGGAAAAATCGAAGAAGGACCACCAATACACTTCCTCGACATGGAAACATGAAAGACTGGACAAACCAAGCTCAAGATAGAAGGTGACTCTAACTCATAAGCAATATTACCAATTCTTTGCAAAATCTTATAAGTACCCACATACCGAGGATTGAGCTTCCCCTTCTTACCAAACTGCACTACCCCCTTCATGGGAGATACATTGAGGAAAACCTTGTCCCTGACCTTAAACTCCAAGTATCTACACCTAACATCTGCATAGGACTTTTGGAAACTATGAGCAGCCTTAAGCCTCTCCTGAATCACCTTCACCTTCTTCCATAGACTGGTAAACAAAGTCAAGACCAAACATGTCTGCCGCACCGAACTCAAATCAACCAATAAGAGATCTACATCTCCTACCATACAATTCCTCAAAAAGAGCCATACCAATACTATAATAATCACCGTTATTGTAAGTGAACTCCACCAAAGGCAGATGCTCAATCTAATTTCCACCATAATCAATCACACAAGCCCGAAGCATATACTTAAATATCTAAATAGTTCTCTCTACTTGCACATCCGTCTGCAGGTGGAAAGCAGTACTCAGACTAATCTTAGTCCCAAACCCTTTCGGAAAAGATCACCAGAAGCGAGACATAAAATGCATGGCACAATCAGAAATAATCAAAACAGGCACCCCATGCAGCTTCACAATCTCCTGAAGATACAGCTTTGCATAATCCTCTACTGAAAAGGTAGTCCACACTGGCAAAAATATGAGCAACCTTAGTCATCTGATCCATAAAGACCCAAATCGAATCATATTGATTCTAAGATCAAGAAAAACTGGTAACAAAGTCCATGTTAATCACTTCCCACTTCTATTCGGGCAAATCAATTTCTTCATACAACCCTTTTATCCTCATGTTCTCAACCTTAACCTATTAACATACCATGCACTTGGCCACAAAATGATTCATATCACTCTTTATGCCATTCCACCAATATATCTTCTCAAATCATAATACATCTTAGTCAAGCCAGGATTAACAACATAGCGCGACTCATGTGCCTCAGCCAAAATCCTTAGCCATAAACTGTCGATGTCAGGAACACATGACCTCTATTGGTACCAGAAAGTACCATCAACGCCGATCTCAAACACTGATACCTTTTGCCTACCAAAGACACTTTTGATTTTCATCAAGATAGGGTCTAGCACTTGTTTCTCCTTAATCTCCACACCAAGAAATGATCAAACTACTTCTTGTACTAGCACAACACCATCCTTGGAGTCCAAGAGGCGAACTCCAAGATTAGCCAAGTGAATATCCTTCACCAATTCCCGCTTTCCTTTCTCCACATGAGCCAAACTCCCTCTGGATAACCTGCTAAGAGCATCAGCAAACACGTTGGCCTTACCTGGGTGGTCATGAAGACTCATATCTTAGTCCTTAAGAAGCTCAAGCTATCTCATCTATCTGATATTAAGCTCTCTCTGAGTGAATACATACTGTAGACTTTTATGATCAGGAAAAATATCTACGTGCACACTATACAGATAATGCTGCCATATTTTCAAAGCTAACACAACCGCCAACAATTCTAAATCGTGAGTAGGATAATTCCTCTCATGCACTTTCAACTGCCTAAAAGCATAGGCAATCGTCTTCCCATGCTATATCTAAACACAAAAAATCCCTACCCAAAATACATCACAATAAACCATGAACCCATCATTGCCTTTTGACAAAGTCAAAATTAGAGTCGAAGTTTACTTATCCTTCAACTTTTCAAAACTTTCTTTACAAAAATCTGACCAAGAAAACTTAACCTTCTTCTGAGTTAACTTAGTCAAAGGAGTGGCTATCAACGAAAAGCTTTCCACAAGCCGCCTATAATACCCAACTAAATCCAAGAAGGTCTATTTGTCGAATGGATTTGTAGGTGTAGGCCACCTCTTAACCACAACAACCTTTTGCGGATGCACCATGATCCCTTCACTAGAAATAATATTACCTAAGAAAGTTACAACATTTAACAAAAAGCCACACTTAGAGAACTTGGCTTACAACTGCTTTTCCTTTAGGGTTTGCAACACCACACGGAGATGATTAGCATAATCCACCTTACTCTTTGAATAGACCAAAATGTCATCAATAAGCACAATCATGGAGAGATCCAAATACTGATAAAAAATCCTATTTATCAGATCTATAAATGCCACAGGAGCATTAGTCAACCCAAATGAAATTAGCAAAAACTCAAAGTTCCCATACCGAATATGAAAAGACATCTTAGGGATATCCATATCCTTAATCTTTAGCTGATGGTACCAAGACTAAAGGTCTATCTTAGAAAAGAACTTAGCACCTTGCAACTAGTCGAACAGATTATCTATCCTTGGAAGAGAATACTTATTCTTGACTTTCACCTTGTTCAACTACTAATAGTCAATGCACATCCAAAGGGAACCATCCTTCTTACATACAAACAACACCGGTGCACCCCATGGGAATACACTAGGACAAATAAGCCCCTTATCCAGAAGATCCTTAAGCTGCTCCTTGAGTTCCCTCAACTCAGTCAAAGCTATTCTATATAGAGGAATACAAATTAGACGAGTTTCTGGAACCAATTCAATACCAAACTCTATTTCCCTATCCGGAGGAACACTAGGAAATCATCCAAAAAAACCTCTGGAAACTCATTAACCACTAGAACAGACAGGAAAGAAGGACCTTTCGAGTTAGAATCTTTAAACCGGACCAAGTAATAAAGATAATCTTTAGAGATCAACCTCCGAGCTCTAAGATAAGAAATAAATCTCCCCCTAGGAGCTAAAAAACCACCCTTCTATTCTATAACTGGCTCACCAGGGAACCTAAAGATAACCCTATGGGTCCGACAATCCAAGGATGTGTAATAAGAATACAACCAATCAATACCCAGAATAACATCAAAATTCACCATACCTGACTCAAATAGATCCACCAAGGTCTTCTTTGCACCAACATATATCATACATACCTTATAGACAATCTTAGAAGTAGAAATGGAAAAAAGATCTAAAATAACTTACGAATCAAAAGCAAAAGATGCAGCCACATAAGGAATCACACAAGAGTAAGTGGACCCTGGGTTATGCAAATAATATACGTCACGAGATAAAAGTTATAACGCACCAATAATGACCTTAGGTGATACCTCGAATTCCTGTAAGTATGCCAAAGCATATTACCTATTCCAACAACCACTAAAACCTGGAGCAGTAACAAAAGTAGATGCAATACCGCCAAGTGTAAGAGTAGAAGATAAAGCCATAGAAACCTTATTCTCCCCCATAGCAACTTTATTAACCAGATAATCCCTAAGTCGAAGGCCGGTCTGCCCATATTTGAAATATTTGTCCCTTCTTTCATCGCAATAACCCCAATAAGGATGACCATAGAACAGATAATGAGGGCATAAAAAAACTGACTAAGCTCCAGTTGCCTAAGATTGGGCACCCTATTTTTGAAAATTGTCACCACCCTGATGATGCATGTTTCCCGCATGATAAGAAGCACTAGAAGAAGAGTATGAACCAGAACTCCCTCATTTTTTTCCTACCATTGTCCGCCATCTCGACCACCCTAGGATTTAGCACCTTCTTTGTTAGAAAACCTGCTCCTCTTACCTTATCTATCCCTAAATTCTACCGCTTTCCTCTTTTCATCCTCCACTTTCTGTATATGAACAATCAACCAAGCGATGTCCATATTTTTGATCAGTAAGGCAGTCTTTCTTTCAAAAATCAAATATTAATTAAACCTAGAAAAAGAACTTTCTCATTCCTTCCCATATATCAGCCACTAAATTAGGAGCCTACCTTGATAATTGGTGAAACTTCAAGACATACTCCTTGATAGACATCCTCCCCTACTTGAGGTTCACAAACTCCTCCATCTTTTCTTCTCTCAACTCTTGGGGAAATAAGAAATCTAAGAAGGCCTTAGAAAAAGAATCCCACAAGACTGATTCTTCCACATAACCCGTATCCCTATCCCACTCTTCATACCACTGATATGCAACCTATTAGAGATGATAAGCTCCAAAGTTTACCCTTCCATATTAGTATCCCGCATAACCCAAAATATATTTTCTATTTCATCCAGGAAGCCTTGTGGATCCTCTTCCACTCTTACTCCAGAAAAAGTAAGAGGACCTATCTTTATAAATTGGCCAACCCTTGTGGCCTCAGCAGACAAAGTACTAGACACACCCCGCTCAGCCTTAGCAACAACTAATTTAGCAATAGCATAAATAAACTAACAAAATTCTGCATTAGTCACCTTGCCTTGAAAAGGAATAGTCACTACCAATGGAACTCCAGAACTATCAGGGATAGGACCGTGAGATCATAGATGAACCCTATAAATATGATGCACCCGTTTAACATTACCCCCAAATAGGATAGAAGAATTTTCTTGTTTTCTAGATCTATGAGGAATGATTTGAAAGATGAACAAACAGGGATTAGAGAAGATTCCAGGACAGAGACTCCAAGCATGAAAATAGAATACCAAGAAAGTGAAATATTCCTAAATGTCTTGTAGCCTCTCCCTTATGAGTGTAGCGTGCTACACACCCCTAAAAGATACTCTACTCGACACAACTTTGTGGACTCCCATACCAACTAAATGCAACCCAATTGGGGGCTTTGTCGCAATGTGCATCTCAAGTATGACCAATACCGTAGACTGCCCATGTTACCAAACCCAAACCCCAGTCACCTACCCTGAGTTGGGTGAATATCAAGCATGTAGTAAGATAGTGTAAAATCTTATATAAAGACTTTGGAATAAGATCACAACTATGACCGACCCAACTGAGTCCAACCATCCCATACCAACAATCAAACCATACAAAAGGCCATACTTCAGGCCATAACCAAATAAGTTCCAAAACAAAATATAATTAATCCCAAAATGAAATATGATGGAACAGTGATAAATTATGTTCGATGACGCCATCCCTCCAACTTATTACAATTCCAAGTCTTACACTAATACTGATCTCATCCATTCCAACCCATAGAAGTACTATAAATCCTCTAACCAAAAGACTATTAAAATCTAGTTAGGACATACCCCCAACCATAGCCGAAACCAATATCAAGAAATTAACTAAAATGTCCAAAAGTGTCCATATCATGAAATAAATCCTTTCAAAAGGATGAAAGCTAACCTCTTCAGTACAATATTGATACCTAAGTCAATCACTATATAGGAGGAGTAAATGGTTCATTCTTGGATAGCATGGGTATACAGCCACCAATAGACGGGTTAGCAGGTGAACACCAGAATAATCTTAGGATAATAATAAAATAATGCTATTTACAAAACCATGTAAAAACATCCATATGCACACAACCATACATACACATATATAGCCATGCCGGGAAAGGGGACCAAGCTTATCATGGCTTTGAAACCTTTACTTGGGTTGTGTAGCTTTGCCGTCTTAAACCACCCATGGGCTATATACGTTTAGCTCTCCCTGCTAAAAAGGCCCCAATGTGTGTAGCCGCATGACTAGGGAAGAAAACCTAGGATGAATACTACATCCCCCAAAATATAGCGTGACATCATGCACACGATCACCAAGTCCAACCTCATATCATAAATATGAATTTCCAGTTTTTGGTCCCTCCGGGACCTTTACCTTCCTCAGTTTTGCTACAAATTCTGCCATTATTGCCTAATTAAAATCAATTTCCAAATAACCAAGTTATCATCCATTAATTAACCAAGGCCATTATTATTGGTATCGTCATATAAATTCTTACTTACAAGTACTATCCATAGCCAACCACATATAAGGTAAGGGGACTTTCAACTGGCCTTTCATTTATAATATTAAACCAGTTTGGGGATTCCATGTACCCCACAAGCATAACTATTTTACCATTTACCTTTCCAAACTATTAAAACCAAGCATGATTCCTTCACCAAGTTTTAAAACAAGCAAAAGTTCCATTAAAAGTAGTCAATGCAATTAACATGTCTTTATAAGCATTTTGTCAAACACATTGGGGGTATAATATGACTGAAACCAATTCTAATTACTATTAAACCATTCCCATTCAATCCAATTATTGAAAACCACAATTAATGCACATAAAGCATATATTAAACCATGGAAAACCATAATCAACCATTTAATATCAAAACCCCCAAATCATATTTTAAAAGAAAAATTATACAATCAATAAAGTTATGACAAGATTCATAAAAACCATCCCTTTAGATAGAAATAACAATGAGGAAGAGAAAATGCCTTAAACCAAGATGATGATGGAAAGAAACAATCAAGACAAGTCCTAAATCAATCGTCTAGTTAAAGCCTTAGCTTCCCTTGCCCAAAAACTTTTAAGAGAATTATAGAGTGTTTAGAAGTGTTTCTAAGTGTTAATGAATTCAATAATAAAGTAAATAACCTCCCAAGTAGGTTAGAAGTCATGATAACTTATTATAATAAGTGGGGAGATGTCCAGAATACCCCCACTTAAGTTGCACCAAAACTCAGTCATAGGGATACGACTGACCCTCATGAATCGTACCCTTCCAATCCGAGTGGTAGCCTCCACCCATATCCTAGCCTCAACCTTTAGATCAAACACTGTCCAGCATACGACTCATCTAACTAATTCATATCCAAATCATACAATCCGTACCCCTGGCAGATTTAAACCCAAAGAACATTTAGACACTGTCCACCATACGAGTCCTAGGTACAAATTTTACCCTTGATTACGGCTCATGATGAGCCAATCGTACTTAGATCCAACCTAAGTAACCAAGTCTAAGATTAAGTTAAGGAACCAAATGATCCGTAACCACCATTATGACTCGTACCCCTAAGTAGTATCCATTCTAGTAACCAAAATCCATCCCACTCCAACACTAATTAGTATAAGACTGGACTATACCTTGTGTGCCCCAATATATATATGATACCCATAAGTTGTGTTGTATTTAGAGACCAGAATTCCAGGAAATTTTCTAAGGTCCAGAAACCAAGGTGTTTCAGACTGACACTGAAGATCTTTAGAATTAATCTCTGACTCCCTAGCCCCACACTAAGTTGAAGCTTTAGAAACATGTAAAAAATTCTCATTTGTATCAATGGATAACCTCATATCATCCATTTAAAATAGAATAGATTCAAGGAATGCAATAGAGGTTTATAGAAATACGGACACACAACAAGGAGTCAAGAATAAAACTTTCTAAGAATGCTTTATAGCCTCTCAAAGATAGGATACAGAGATCTCTGTACTGATCTGCAGGACTCTTCTAGACACTTAGCTCTTGTACCAACACACCAGTAAACCTAGTCTTTGATATATATCAATTTTTTAGGTCATGATGGCATATATCATAATCCACCAGCAAGTATGACAACTCATAATCCAAAATAGCTAGTAACGGATTATCCAAAGAAATGAAAGGAAACTCTAGAATAAATATGATAAAAAGACTAATATACATAAAGCATCCCCAAAACATAGTGGAATAGGTAAACAATATTCTAGTACAATAAGTTACAATGTTCGATACCAAATAAATATTAAAATACAACCCATCTTTGAATACAACATAGCTATCATTCTAATCAATAAAAGGGAGAGTAGTAATACCTCAAACACCAAGAGCTCACCCAAAATCCCTAATCCATAGCTGCTTCATATGATACACTCAACAACAATGAGAACTTGTATCATGATATGCAGGTTGCATAAGTGTAGTATAATTACCAACTACGTGATACTTAGTAGGAATTGACAGGCTAGTCTCCAAAGATAATGCAACCATAAATAACATGTAAAGCAGGAATATAAAATATAGACAGCCATCCAAGAAACTAAACATAAATAAGCTAGTGAAGGAACAAGGATAAACTATCCTATCATTATAGTAGTCAGGACCTGAAGTGTCGCACCGTATATCACTACCCAATATACAAAGAAGAAGTAAAGGGAAGTTATATAATAGTATATAAGGATGAGAATACATATATGAATGAATAAACAAGGAAAAGAGAGATATACGATGATAGTATATATAATCATATTATATATATACACACACATATATATAAGTTGTTTTAAGAGAATACCTTATGGAACAAACCTAACATCTCAAGGCATTCCAATAGAATGGGAAAGATTATTGGACTAATTAATGTCTATAATCATAATGTTTAACCATGAGATAAGTATCTATAATATAATTTATCATAAAAATGAACGGGATTAGAATCATACCTCAAACTTTAGTATCAACCCATAATTAGCCTACCATAAAATTACCATAATAACAATAATAAAGTAATTGGCTTGACCGGACAAACAATACCTTATCAGGCCCCATACGCCTAAATAGTTCAATCCAACACTCAGCAAACAACAATCACTACATCTACCTATGTAACCCTCCATAAGGTTGATAGATATAAGCACCAAATAATATAATGGCGATAGAAAATACATATGAATAAATAGATACAATGTTAGCCTATAATACCATATCTAATCAAAGTGTCATAATGTACAAAGTGTATCTACCTCCGCCAGCTCAACACCTCACAAAGGCAGGACCTACAGTGACCTCTTTTCTCTGGTATATGACGCACAGATAAAAAGGCACTTAAGTGATTCAAGAATATCCATATTCACTTACCTGGTCATGATCCAGGATTTTCAATCATCTTTATCTTCAATCTACTCTATTTAGTACTAGAGAGTTGTATATACGAATAAGTGTATGGAATCCAATTATAGCTAAAAGATTTTAAGTATATAAATCCACTGCTTGGGATAACCTCTTGGACTAAATCATCATAATAGAGTAGAAACGGGTTAGAATCTCTCATGACTGAAGTGAATTGTACTGGTAAAAGTTGATAAACCATGGAATGGAATCAATCTTTGTCTAATTTTCAAAATATTATTTTTAGTTCCAATTACATATATAATTAAATAAGGCAGTACAATTGCCATCAAGAAATAATCCACTTTAAATGTGAAACGTGGGGAGTAAATCCTATTTTATAAATATTACTGCATGAAGGCTTGAAATGCTAGAAATACACGTAAATTGAGAAAATGACCTAGAAGGTCATTAAATAATACAACCATCCTATAGTCATGACCTGCAGGAAATAATTTTAGTTCATGTACTAACCCCTAGACTAGATATTCTACGGCCTAATCATCAGTTACAGGTTAATGGGAAGGAATTCTTACCTTTTTGAAGCCAAACAAATAATTTCTAGTGTAAATCGCCCCTCCTTTCCCCTAAAATAAGTTTTAGAATAATAAACTATTTTTAGGGAAATATTTAATTAAACTATAATTTTCACCATTGTAGTGACATTGACCAGCCTTTGACCGCCACTATAGCAGGTATTTCTCCCTATAATATCACTCACAATAGCAGCATGCTAGTAGTTATAGCAGTTTCAGTGGGATAAAATGTCTATTTTGGATTCCAAATATCATTTTTATAACACACCTTAAACCCGAGACATTTCAAACAATGCTCTTTGCATTAAGATCAATTCTGGGAGTTCTTCTCACCCAAATTTAATTTCTTAAATTACTATGGGTTTCTTATAATATTAGATATCTAGAATTAAATTCAAATGCCACTAAACTAGTCCAAATAATTTTTGGATCTCTCTAGACCATACCTCACTCTGATTTTAGTTAAAACTAACCTAGCCGGATATTTTGTAAATTTAAAATCAAAAAGAGTTTTATCATTGGAATTTTAGTGAGAGGTTTATACATAATGACAAAAGTGGTCATGAAACATCTTATCCACAACCAACACTCACCTTATACCCCCAATAATTAGTAATTCCACCAAGGACATCCTTTTTCTATTTTTTAAGTAAGCTGACACCATAAACACATCTATTAACAAACAAAAACTCTCCTTCATTTTCCACCCGTCCATAGAAACACAATCATCACCTTCATCTTTATTTTCCACCACTCTTCTTATCCATGAATTAACAATGTCATCTCTTCCATTGTTTCTCTCCATTAATAGAAAAACCACCTTCAATCACCATAGACACCTTACATCACACACAACCAAATATCATCTTCTTCTTTACTCCTATTTTTTAGGAAATTTATGCAAATACACACCTTATATCCTTTATCACAGCATAGTAACAACAATAAGTTTCTGGCACCAATTCATTGCTCCACCACCCAAACACCACAACCATACTACCATCGACTTTTCTCCTTCATTTCCCCACTACCATTATCAACAATAAAGTACTCTCTTTATTAACAACAAAAAAACAGCAACAACAACCAAAACGTTGACTGTCTTTCTCCTTTATGGTTCTAATTTAGGTTGGGTAATTTTAGTTTGGTCCAGTTTTGATTATAAAATATTAGAATTTTAATTAATTTAATTTACAACCAATATAAAGGTGACACACAATACATAAAAAATTTGAATTATTATTTAAGAAGGATTTGTTAGCTGTAAGGATATATTTAAAACATAAAGGTGGATGGAGGGGTAGTTTTGGCCTAATAGGTGAATAGAGAATATTTTTTAACCAATTTTAATACTTGAAAGGGTATTTCTAGCCTTTTCCACTTATATATATATGTGTGTGTGTGTGTGTATATGTATGTATGTATAGTTTTACATATATATACGCATGCATTTATGTATATATATATGTATACATATATTTATATATATGTGTTTATGTATATGCATATGTATATGTATATATGATATTGATCCCTATCCTCTTTATCTATTCTTAGTGTATGTGTATGTGTATCCATCCAACTTTGTATTAATACTATATATACTTCTTTCACTCTTCATTATGTATTGACTAGTGATATACAATACTACACTTTCTTCTCTAATTACTGTAAGAATAGGATAGTTTATTCTTATGAATTCATTAGCACTATAATGTCCTGTTCTTGAATAGTTATCTGTGTTTTATATTCTCTCTTTACATGTTATTTAAGCTTGCATTTTCTTTGGAGCTTAGTCAGTTAATGCGTACTGAGTACCACATGTTGGTACTCGTACTATACTTCTATAGCCTGCAAATCATAATACAACTTCTGTTGACATGTTCATTGTGCAGAGTAATCATGGACTATATATTTGGAGTGAACTCCTGACATTTGGAGTATTTCTACTCTACCTCTTAATGTTAGATAGATCTCTATTTGGTATTTCAAAGATAACTTTGTATATATTTATTTTGTATATCTCTTTATAATCCAGTTATATTAGAAGCTCTTACACTGGCTTCACCAAGTTTTGGGATATATTTACTTGCTTCTTGTCTTCTTCTCATATTATTACTCTTGATTTTTTCCTTTCTTATTATTATTTTACTGATTGTTCCAGATTACGAATTGACATACCTATTAGTGGATTATGTGGGTCCATCATGATCAGAGATATTGGGTTGTGATAAAATATCCTTTAAATTTGCTAGTAACTTTTATTAGATACTTTAACTATGACATGTTCACATTAAGCCCTTGAATACATGATAAAGTGTTTTAGTTAGCCACTTTCAACTTATATTTTGAAAAAGTTCCCATATTCAAAAATGCCCATTACATATATAAGTAAATAATATAAATCTGCCAAACTTTTTTTAATAATACTACATTATAATGGGTAGGAGGACAGATTTGAGAAAGAAAACTAATTCTTGGTGTGTTTATAGACTAAGTAAAGACAAAAATATTGTTTTATAGTGTGTTCGGTATGGAGTAAAATATTTTTCCAAATATTTTTTTAATTTTTACATGTTTGATTGCAAATTTTTTCCCTAGGAAAACAAACACGTTAAAAATGAGAAAAATGATTACACTCATGAAAGTGAGGAAAATAAGTTGCATAAGTGAAATTTCATTATTGTCTTCTCATTACCCACCCAAACACTACAATTGTAATACACTAAATTATTGACCTTTAAAATTTCTTGACTTTTGAGCTTATTGTCTAGCCTATAATGGCGATAATTGTTCAGCTTTTAATCAAGGGCACTTTGAATATCACCCTCTTTACCCACTTAGACCCCACATACATAAAACACCTTGAGGCCTTTATTTCAAAACCATATCAATCATAATCACGTTCTTTACTCTCTCAAACCTCTCCCAAATCCCTAAGTCAAGAACAAGCTAGGGTTTCTAAAGTTGGTTATCTAAGGGCTTAAGAGTTGATCTCTCTCCATAATTCTCTGCACTTTTAAGAACGTTACTCTTCCCCAAGTTTTATTTTATCAAAAGCATGTGTTTATAATTGTACCCATGTAATTTAATTGGTGATTTAAATATGGATTGAGGGTTATCGTACATTATTAAATTAGTGCTTTTTCCAATGACTTTTATGAATCATGTATGGCTTGAATTGATGGTTTTGAACTTGTGTGGTTTATGGGCATGATGAATGAACTCGAGGGTCATGGTTTCCCCCAATTTTGTTAATATGGATAATTTAATTGGTATAACTCCAACCCAATCTTGTGAAATTATCTTTTAATAAGAGTATATTTGCATTAAATTATTTTTAAAACCTTTGCATTATATAAAAAGGTTATTAAAATATTATGGTTTAATTTAATGAGAACAGAGGATCGTGGCATTCCCCTACATTGAGTTAATGAATAAATGGGATCATTTCCTCAAGTTAATGGAATATAATGGCATGAAGATGTTACCTTGCAAGTGTAGTTGGTATGCTGATACCAACAATGTATGCCTGCAGCAATATTTTGTTTCAATAAATAGGAATGTGTGAAAAATATTTTAGTTGGTCTTAAAGAGAAATGTGAAGTTGTGCCATGAAAG
The DNA here is from genome assembly GCF_002878395.1 of Capsicum annuum. NCBI lineage: Eukaryota > Viridiplantae > Streptophyta > Magnoliopsida > Solanales > Solanaceae > Capsicum > Capsicum annuum. The sequence goes on along the minus strand of NC_061118.1, from coordinate 68,379,996 downwards.
TGGAGGTCCTGAGGGACCAATACTGGAAACTTTATTTTTTGGTATGGAGGTCTAAGTGACCGGGTAGTTTGAGTCTCCCTTATTATATGATTGGGACATACGAGTCACCTATGTAAAATGATTGGCCGCTTAAGTCACCTTGATATATGACTAGTAGGTTTCAGTCCCTTATGGTACATATTTATATATGATTATTCTCTGGTTCATCCGGCTACATGCACTGGGGCCCTTTCAGCTTGGGGAGATCTAAACCTATATGGCCCCTGGGTGCTTTATTATAATGGTTGAGCTACACAATACAGGTTGATGATTTAAAGTTCATGTTATGCCTTTTTCCCTATCCCAGCATGCGATATATATATATATATATATATATATACACATATATATGCATAAATATATATATATATATATGATTGTGTGCATTAGTTTTGGGCCAATTTGAAAGGTTAATTATCACATTATTTTACACCTACCCCAAGTTACAAGCTAGCACTCAAACCGATAACCATCTTTGGATATTGTATCGCCACATGATGTAGGACATACTTTTCCTACACAGTGTAGGATTCAGGGAGTCAACAGTTATCTTTAAGTGGTGAGACTTTTTCTTTCAGATGGTCCTTACTTCTTGGTTTATCTTTTATCATATACTTTTCTTTGGACTTATTTTTTGCTATCATCGGGGTCATGTCCTAATATTGGTTTGATTTGGTTTTGTCAAAGAGGCTTTATGGATTACTATAGACTGGTATTGGTTGTGGATTTATTTTAGACTTCTTGATCTTATCTTTATTTGCTTGTTATATTTTTAGAATTCTGCCATGGCTGCTGTATTGAGTTTGTTTGACTAGGCAAAGGGGGTGGTCTTCGATCCACGACAGACTTAAGATACCCTTCACGGCTAGGCCCTGGTTTGGATCATGAAAAAGTTGGTATCATAGCCTAGGTTCATGGTTAATTAGGTGTCCACCAAGCCGTCTCAAGTAGAGTCTCTTTTATATGTGTGTATCACGCCACACTTATAAGGAAAAGGCTATGAGACATTTAGGAATGTTTTACCTTTTTGTGTTCTACTTTTGGGATGTAGAGTCTAGGATGTTCAAATCTCCTCTAATCCCATTTTTTCACATATTAGATCATTCCTCCCAGAACATATGATGCTCGTTGGAACTCTTCTATCCCACTTAAGAATAATATGGACAGAAATTATCCTACCTATGGGGTACAGACTCGATCTATGGTTCGTGCTTCTGATTACCCCCATGGAGTTTTATTGGTCCCTAATAATCATTCTTCATTTGGTGATGATCATACTCAATCACCTCAAGGAGATATTGCTAATGTCAAATTTTTTCATTTTATTCATTTATTAACCCAGTTGGTGATACCTCAGTTAAGTCAATTGGGTCCTATTAGTGCTGCTGTGAGTTTTTTTGAGGTTACTCAAGTTGGGAAGTTTATGAGTCTTAATCCTTTGAACTTTACTAGAGTTAAGGTTGAGGAGGATCCTCAAGGGTTCATAGATGAGATGGAGAAAGTTTTCTACATGATGCATGTTTTTGACTCTAAGAGGGTGGACTTCACTATATACCTACTATAGGAAATGGTATATTAATGGTATATGGAGTGGGATCAGTCTAGCAGTGATGATGCAGAGTCTCTATTGTAAGATAAGTTCTAATGTGCTTTTCTTGATCATTTTTTTCTCAGGAGTTGTTGGAGGTGAAAGATGAAGAGTTCATGAATTTGAAACAAGGTATGATAATGGTAAAGAAATATGCCTTGAAGTTCGATTAGTTGTCTTGCAATTCTCTTGACTTAGTGTCTATTATGAGGGATAGAATAAGGAAGTTTACTTTTGGGTTGTCACATGATTTGGTGTTAGAGTGCAATGCTTCTTTGTTGAACAAGGAAATAGATATCTATAGACTTGTAGTGTAATGCAGCAAGTTAATAAGAAGAAGAAAAAGCAAGCAGAGATGGGATAAAGACAAAGTAAGAAGTTCAGGTATTCAAATCAGGGTGGAGGTCAGCAGTAGAGTGGTAGAGATGGTAACCAGTGGTCTAAGAAAAATTTGATAAGTTTTAACCCTTTCTTAATGGATATTTCTCTCTATCCAAAGTAGTTCGATGATTGTTGTTTACAGGATGATAGTGGATTTAAGGCACAAAGTTCCTAGACTCAGGCTAGTAGAGCCCAGTCAACTCTATCAAATCCTTCATGCTAGTGTTGTGGTCAGTTACATCACTGTCAATGTGATAAGGGAAGGAATTAGTTTTCTATTTATGGTCAGATTGGTCACCTACAATGGTATTGTCCTCCCAAGGTTATGTCTAAGGATAACAGGTCCCGATTACCACTTCATCAGCTCCTGCAACAAAAGGTACTACTTTAGGCTCAGGCACTGGTTGGAACTGTCTCTATGCTTTTTCCATCCGCCAAGAATCTAAGGCATCTCTTGATGTTGTTACTAGTATGCTAAAACTCATTTCTCATAATGTGTATTATCTACTTGATCTAGGATCTACTATTTCTTATGTGACCCTTTATATGGCTATTTATTTTTGCTATGGTCTTACAAGTATTTTGGATCCCTTTTCTGTTTCTACCTTTTTGGGTTATTCTGCTACGGCTAGATGAGTCTATAGGGATTGTGTGTTGTCTATCTGTGGTAGGGATGCTTTGGTGGATTGTATTGAGCTGGCTATGCTAGATTTTGATGTGATATTAGTGATGGATTAGCTTCACTTTTTCTATGCCTTTCTTAATTATAAGACCCGAAGGGTCATTTTCCAATTCTTAAAAAAATTGGTGATTGGGTGAGAAGATAGTTCCTTAGTGCCTAAGGGAAGGTTTATTTCATATCTTAGAGCACGGAAATTTTTCTCTTAGGGGTGTTAATATTATCTTGTTTGGGTTAAGGATTTTAGTTCTGAAAGTCCATCTTTACAGTTCTTCTTCGTGGTTAGTAAATTTCCTATAGTCTTTCCTGATGATCTTCCAAGTATTCCACCCAATAGGGAAATTTATTTATAGATTGACCTTCTTTTGGAAACCCATCCTGTCTCTATCCCTTCTTACAAAATAGTTTTGGTGAAGTTGAAAGAGATAAAGAAGGAGTTGAAAGATCTTCTTGATAAGGGTTTGCCATAGGTTGTCTTCATGGGGTGCTCTTGTTCTCCTCATGCATAAAAAAGTTGGGTCCCAACAATGTGCGTAGAATACCACCAGTCAAATAAGGTGATTGTGAAGAATAATTATCCTCTTCCTAGGATTGATGATTTGTTTGAATAGCTTCAGGGTGGTAAGTACTTCTCTAAGATTGATATTTGATCAGGTTATCATCATCTGAAGATTAGGAAGGTGGATATCCCTAAGACTTCTTCTGAATGCCAGGATGGTTATTTTGAGTTTTTGATGGTATCTTTTGGTTTGATTAATGCGTCGATAAAATTTATAGATCTTATGAACTGGGTATTCTGTCAGTTTCTTGATTTATTCATCATTGTGTTTATTGATGATATGCTTGTATATTCGAGGAGTGAGGAGGATTATTCCAATTACCTCCATATAGTATTGCAAACCCTTAAGGATTAACAATTGTATGCTAAATTTTTTAAGTGCGAGTTACAGTTGATTGTTGTTACTTTTTTGGGTCATGATGTTTCTAGTGTAAGGATCATGGTGGATCCAAAAAAAGTTGTGTTGGTTAAGAAGTGGCCTAGACCCATGACTCTAACTGATTTTTAGAGCTTCTTGGGCTTAGTCATTTATTATAGGAGGTTTCTATTGCAGCTATGTTGACCAAGTTGACTCAAAAAAGGTGATATTTCTATGGTCAGATGCTTGTGAGGGTAGCTTTGAGAAATTGAAGGGTAAGTTGAATTCTACTCTTTTTTTAATCCTTCCTAAAGGTACTGATGGTTTTGTGGTGTATTATGATACATCTCATTTAGGACTTGGCTGTGTTCTGATACTGTATGCCAATGTAGTGGCATACGTTTCTAGGCAACTGAAAGTTCATGAGAGAAATTATCTGACACATAACTTAGAGTAATTGGTTATGGTGTTTGACTTGAATATCTGGCATCACAACTTGTACAGGGTTCATGTTGACATCTTCTTAGATTAAAAGAGCTTGTAGTATGTATTCACCCAAAAGAAGTTAAATCTCAGAAAAAAGAGATAGATTAAGTTGCTTAAGGATTATCACATGAGTCTCTATTATAATCCAGGTAAAGCTACGTGGTTGTCGATACTCTAAGATGTTTTTACATAGGAAGCTTATATCATGTGGATGAGGATAAAAGAGGTTTGGTGAAGGATATTCAATAGTTGACTAATCTTAAAGTTCATCTTTTAGATTTCAAGAAATAAGGTGTGATTATTCAAGAGGTGGTGAAATTATCTCTTGGTGCTAAGGTGAAAAAGAAATAGGTGTTGTATCCTATCTTTATGGAGATTAAAGATAATATGGGTAAACAAAAAGATATGGATTTTGAGATTTGTGGTGATGGTATCTTGAGGTATCAAGGTAGGTTGTCTGTTCAAGATGTAGATGTGTTGTGAGAAGAAATTTTGTTTAAAGCTCATGAATCGAGGTACATTGTTCATCCTGGTTCAATAAACATGTACCATGACTTGAAGGAGATTTAATTGTGGAATAACATGAAGAAACACGTGGCCAATTTTGTAGGTAAGTTCATAGTTTGTTAGCAAGTAAAGGTTGAGCCCTTGAGATCGGGTGGTTTTTTGCAAGAGATCGAGTTACCTGTATGGAGATAGGAAGTGGTTAATATGGATTTCATTATCAGTCTTCCGTGGTCTCATAGTCAGTTTGATTCAATTTGGGTAATCGTGGATAAGATGACTAAGTCTGCTCACTTCTTGCTTGTGAAGACTAATTTTTCCAAAGAGGATTATGCTAAGCTTTTCATACAAGAGATCGTCAAGTTGCAGGGTGCTCCAATTTATATCATCTCGGATCGAGATATGCATTTCTCGTATCACTTCTGATGTTCTTTTCAGAGAGTTTAAGGAGTAAGGTAAATCTTAGCACTGATTTCCACCCTCAGACGAGTGGACAAGCGGAGAGGACTATCTAAGCCTTGGAAAATACATTTTGGGCTTGTGTGATTGACTTTAGTGGTAGTTGGATTGATCATTTTTCTCTCATCGAGTTCACTTATAGTTAAGGTTATCACTCTAGTATTGGGATAACTCATTTTAAGGCTTTGTATGGTAAGAGATGTCGTTCTCCTATTAGATGGTTTGAAGTTAGGGAGACTAGATTGTTTGTCCCTGACTTGGTTCATCAGGCCATGAAGAAGGTAAAGGTGATTCGGGATGGGATTAAGATCGCTTAAATTCACAACAAGTCCTATATAGATTTGAGAGGAAAAGAGTTGGTGTTTTATGTTGGTGATTGGGTATTCTTAAATGCGTCTCCCATGAAAGGAGTGAATAGGTTTCCAAGGAAGGGAAAGATCAGTCCTCCTTATGTTGGCCCTTACTTGATTTTGAGATGAGTGGGTAATTTCTCTTATGAGTTGTATTTGCCTTCTAGTTTGGATTCCATTCACCCATTCTTTTATGTTTTAATGTTGAAAAAGTGTGTGGGTGATCCTTCCTTGGTTATTCCTATGAAGAGTGTAGGTATTTTAGATTCCTTATCTTAAAAGGAAGTCCCAATTAAGATCTTGGACTGGCAAGTTCGTTAGTTGCAGACTAAGGATGTGGCTTCGGTGAAGGTCCTATAGAGGAATCATAAGGTAGAAAAAACTAGTCGGAAAGATGAATAGGACAAGAAATCCAAATGTCCATCCTTGTTCCCGGTTCCAGATAATTGTGTTAAGGTATGTGTTTTTCCTAATATCTTTGTTTTCTATCTTTGTTAAAGGTAAGTTTGGTGGTGTTTTTTGTGTAAAATCTTGCAAAAGGATTACTTGACACATCAGTCAAGGATGAATGATCCTAAGGATGGAGAATGTAACACTCCAGATTTTTTACCTTGCAAATTTCTTGACTTTTAAGCTTACTTCCCAACCTACGACTCATTATACGAGCCGTCGGGTCTCTACACGGGTCGTATGACCCAAATTATAGTCTGACCAATTGTTTTTTCCCATTCCAATATTGCAATTATGACTTGAGGCCAAGATTCTTAATGACTCTACACGAGTTGTAATGTCCTAAATCATAAGGTGACCAGTATGTACCCCAAATGCTTCTGTCCTGCTTACGACTTGGACCTTACGAGTTGTAGGGTCTCTTAACAAGTTGTATAGGGTGAGTCATATAGTCACCTGAGAGGGGTCCCTCAGCTACTATTCGGACTATGGCTCATGGAGAAAAGACGTAGTGAATCTTTATGATTCATATAAAGACCCATAGCCACAGGCGATAATTTTTTAGCTTTTAATTAAAGGCACTTTGGATATTTCCCTTTTTACTCACTTAGACCCCACGTACATAAAACACCTTTGGGCCATTATTTCCAACCCTTATCAAACAGAAATACTCTCTTTACTCTCTTAAAACTGTCCTAAATCCCAAAGGCAAGAACAAGCTAGGGTTTCTCAAAGTTGGTTATCTAAGGGCTCAAGAGTTGATCTCTCTCCATAATTCTCTTCACTTTCAGGCATGTTACTCATCCTAAAGTTTTATTTTTTCAAAATCATGTATTAAAATTTGAATTCATATGATTAATTGATGATTTAAATGTGGATTGAGGGTTATTGAACATTATTGAATTACTTGTTTCTCCCATGGCATTTATGAATCATGTATGGCTTGAATTATGGTTTTGAACATGTGGGGTGCATGGGCATGGTGAATAAACTCAAGTGTCATGGTTTCCCCTAATTTTATATTTATGGATAATTGAATTGGTATAAACCTAACCCTATACTGTGAAATTGGCTTTAAAGATGAGTATATTTGCATAGAATAATTTTTGGAACCATTACATTATATGAAGAGGTTATAGAAACATAATGGTTTGATTTAATGAACAGATAGAGTCGTGGGATTACCCCACATTTAGTCAATGAAGAAAAAGGGTTTTTTTTCCCAAGTTAAGACAATTGTAATGGCATAATGATGTTAACCTTCAAATATAGTTGCTATGATGATACCAACAGTGTATGCCTTAAGGAATATCTTGGTTAAATTAATGGGAATATGTGAAAAAAAATCTTTTTACTACTCTTAAAGAGGGTTGTGTAGATGGGACGTGAAAGTGGAGGCCGGAGGGACCAATACAGGAAATTGCTTTTAATGGCATAACGATCTAAATGATCGGGTGGTTACATTCCCCTTTATTATATGATTGGTAGGTGTGAGTCCAGTAAGTAAAATGACTGGGTGCTTAAGTCATCTTTATATATGACCGGGAGGTTTTAGTCCCCCATGGTACATATGTAGATATGATTATTTTATGGTTCATGTTACACGCCCTGGTGCCCTTTCAGCTGGGGGAGAGTTGAACCCATATATATATATCCACCCTCTTAGACAGTTGAGCTATACTATCCAGGTTGATGATTTAAAGTTCATACTAAGCATTGTGTGCATTGGTTTTTGACCGATTTGGAAATAGTTGATTATGGGACAATGTTATCCCTTATCCCTGAGTTAAATGCTAGTGCTCAACCCGCTAACCATCTTCGAACATTGTATTCCTACGCGATACTGGAGATACTTGTACTTTTCCTGTGCAGTGATAGGATTTGAGGAGTCAGGAGTTAGCTTAAAGTGGTGAGCCTCCTTCTTTCGGAAGGTCATTACTTCTTGGTTTATGTTTTATCATAGACTTTTTGTTGGACTTATTTTTGGCAATCATCGGGGGCATCTCCCAATATTGGTTTGATTCAGTTTTGCCGTAGAGGCTTTGTGGATTACTGTGGACTGGGTATTGGTTGTGGATGTATTTTAGACTTCTTGTGTTTATCTTTATCTTGTTATATGTTTACAATTCAGCCACGGTTGGTGTATTGTGTTCTGTTTGACTAGGCAAAGGGGGTGATCTCTGGTCCACGGTAGACTTGAGATACCCATCACAGCTAGAACTTGGTTTGGGTTGTGACAACAACCCTCACCCCTTGTTGCACCCAAGCGCGCACACACGTGTATGTGGCCAAACAAGTAGTAAATTGACTCTTACAAGATGGTTATCGATCCCACATGTACTTGGTTTTTAGGAAACTATCTAATTGAAGTGTTATTATTAAAATTAAACAAATGCTATTTGTTACCAACAACAGTTTTGATTTTTGTTTTTTATAATCTAAATAATAAAAATAACAACAACATGAAACTTGGAACATGAAAAATATATGGAGAATTCTAGGACTGGGGCATTTACATCATATTCATGTGTAACTACAGTTTCTAGCTTACATTGGAATTTATAATGATTATTCATTTATGAGGTTGAAAATATAACTTGGGTATGGTTACCCTCTAAGTAATCTACCCAATTTGGTGTCACAACTACTTCGTTTAGTGGGGATATGAGTCTCAGATTCGAATGCACTAAGTTATTGTCATGTTTCCTTAACTAAGTGGGGCATTAGGTATATATCTATCTTAACCGCAAAATATCCTTTAATAATTAGAGTTTAAATCAATTAAATAAATGATCCAAAATCCCTATGTTCTTCATTCTGTTCCTCCACTCCTATAGTCAATTCGTTTCAGGACTTGGGTGTATTCTAAAGTTTGTGAAGCTTTTTAATAGTAAAACAAGGACGCAAGAATAATTACAATACTTTATAAACAGATTATCAACTAACAAACCATAAACAATACAATCATGTTGTACCCCCAACCTTATTAAGAGGGTGTTTATCCACTCTTTGTCATACAAAGAATCACCATTAATGAATTCATACGAAAAACTATAAGAAAACTAAAGTTAAAGAACAAAGAAGTTTGGTGCCGCTGATGCTTTCTCCTCTCTCCAATTGTGTATTGATCAAAAATTTGGTGTAAATAAGGATAATTACTCCTTATATAGTATTTTAGGTCGTTCATGGGATTCCCCATACGAAACATATGTATTTATAACCCTACACCCACTTAAATAACGTAAAAACCAACTTTTAGACGTCCTAGGGGGTTGCAACGCATGGTCTAGGATAATAGAAATGGTCAGGTAGTTTTCCCTCATAGTAGGTGATGAAATTCAAGTCTCCCTCTGATGATATGGAGGGTGAGGAGCAAGGCCCCCTCTCATAATATGGGAGGTGCGGCGCAAGGTCCCCTTTAAAGGGTGAGGGTTCTCTCCTTCTTCGCTCTTTTCTTGTCGTGCACTTCTTCCTTGTTTCCCCTCTTCTTATGGATTGTTTGTAGGTTTTATTTGCCCCCATATAACATTCAATGATATCATTAAGAATACTATAACAAGAATTAGTTCATCCAACACAATAGAGATCATCAAAGTACACTAGAACAAGCATAGCTCAAGATACCATCACTAGTTTTATCATCTAAACTATATTGATTATTTTGACTCTTGACTTATTTCAAATGCACCTTAAAAACACTAAAACTGAAAACTAGCACAAAAATACACAAATAAACACTTTATACTTCATTAAGCATATCAAGTTATCCACAAAACTAAACTAAACGTGCATAGATAATGACACTGAAGTGTACAATACACCTAAGGTCAGCACCCTACACTTAAATCCTTGTTCACCCTCTAATAACTCCTTACTCTAATTACCATAAAGAAAGGCTCTAACATCACTCCTTAAACAAAGACAATCAAGATATAATTACAACTGTAAAACTTATGAATACTACTTTAAGGCTTCCTAGCCTCAAGAATTGACTCTACCAAATTGGAAAACTCAGGAACATTACTGAACAAAGAGATTATATAAGTCACATATTCATCATTAAACATGTGCCCTCACCATAAAAGAGTAACCCATATTAACTCACTAATAACCAATTTAACACAAGAATGGGTGTTATAATAAAAATGCGCTCACTCTCACAAAGAATTCACATGTCACATAAGATGAACCATAATCTTCACCTTAGCGTAGTACTCCACTTATATCAGAATATCAAAGCTCAATATCAAGTAAGACTTTAAGGGTTGTAATGTAGGCTAAGGGGTGGATAGGAACTATTCTTGGTAGTAATAGTGACTATCTTCCTAAGCAGTTTAGTACACCACACTTTATATTAAAAATCATCTCAAACTAGCCCATTTTCCACAACTTTTATCTTCCCATCTCTCTTGTGTTTTGCCCGATATCTTTAAGTTAGATTACACATCTTTAGTAGGGAGTATTTGCCATCAACACATGATTCACATCTTTTGATCAGTTCTTCTTTTCATTACACTACTTCCCACCAACAATTCATACATTTTTTTAACACCATATATATTATATTGGGGCTTCACTTTCACTTTTTCATTTTTTGGTTTTACACTCCCTAACCTCTTAATTTTTAAACTAAAGAACTTAAGAGTTTTAGATCAATTTATGGTTAACTAAAAAATAAGGAATAAGCTACATATGAAGCTACCAACGAATAGGCTAAAGTCTTAACGGGACTAACTAAGGTCTTGTAGTAAGGGTAGATGAAATAACTATTTCATCTCCCAAAATCAACATCTTTTATTTTACTTTGCAAACTCACCAGACAAGTTCTTGAAATAATATGGAAACATGGAATACAACAAAAACCTCAACACACTTGGCACATGTTTTCCTCAAGAAGGATCCGTATGGACTCCCAACCAAGAAAATGAAAGATTCCAACTTTAATACAACATCACACAAGAGTTATATAAAAGAGCTTAGGTGTCTCACAAAAGTCATTCACTTTTTACACATGCTTCCATATCCTTAGTTAACTTGCAACATGGAATTATTTATAGCACCTAGAAAGATCATCTCTATATATTTGTAATAACAAAAATATTAAATTTTACTCCTAGAAACCAAAAAGGATACTAGGTTCAAAAGTTTCCCTCCAGAAAAGAACCAAAAAGAAAAATTGAAGGGTGGGTGAAGTGTGTTTCTACTAAATAGACACTAATAGAAGTAGAAAATAAACAAAGTACAAAATATTTTTGTAATTTTTCAACTTTAGTAAAATCTAGAAAACTTTCCAATAAATAAAAATGAAAATCCTATAAAGTACTTCACCCTGAACAATTGGAAGATTCTTCACCCCACACTTAAGAACATACTTTGTCCCTAAAGTATAAATCAATGAATTAGGATTAGGAATACTCCCTGAGGCCTCTAGGCTTGGCTAGTAGCATCATATCTATCAAGAATGTCAAGGGAACCCTACACTTAAGCTTTGCCATGCCTCTTAGCTAAGATCTCAGGTACTCAAACTTTCTTTCAACATGTTAACACAAAAGACAAAAAAAATAAAAGGTGATACTAAGGAAAAACTAAAAATAACTACCTTAATTTAGGTTTCCTCCTAAGCAGCTCGTGATTTATTATGGTGATGCGACTCACATCACAACTCATTATCCATATTCACTCGTCATTTTTCTATATCTACCAGCACATTTTCTCTTTATTTTATGACCTCTCAAATGCTCACAATCGAGGTCTGCAACTTTTATTACACCTACATTTGCTGGATTCTAATCAAGTTCTGTAGGTTTAGGCTTATTTGTCAACTTAGGAAACACATGAGAAAGTTTAAAGAGGTAATTGGAAGTTATCACTCTTCCAGCCCACATTCATCCACTTTCATCACTGTGACCATGCATAGATCTGTATAGTGTGAGGTTATATTGACTGTTTTATGCACTCTAAAGACCACTTCTTTGTCATTCAATCTCATCATGAACATACACTCTCTAACATCTATCAATTCTTCCTAAATAACAAAGAATGGACATCTCAATATGATTGCTACCCTGTCATCTGCATCATAGTCAAGAACAATTATGTCAGTAGGAACAATGAGCTTACCAAGCTTAATAAGAATATCCTATATAATTCCTTTAGGACCACTCTAGTTCTATCCCCCATCTGGATCATAATTGAGTAGGCCTTGGATTTCCCGAACCCAATCTTTTAAAAATAAAAAGGGGCATCAAATTGATGTTTTCCCCTAAATCACTCAAAGATTGGACAACATCGCTTTCACCAATTTGTATGGGGAGGGTATAATTCTCAGGGTCCTGGAGCTTTTTGTGCATCTTAATCATAACCACAACTGTAGTCCTTATTAATGGATATAATCTCAATATCACCCAACCTCATTTATTTGTTACCAGTTCCTTCAAGGACTTAAAGTACTTAGGCATTCCCAGCAAAAAATCTAACAAAAGATCTTCTGGTTGTAAACTTCAAACTGCCTGACCATGATATTGTGGGACAAGTGGTGCCTATATTATAAAATAATGAGCCACACAGACATATCTGTGGTTAGTATTTCTAGAATACAATGAGTAAGTGGGGCGAATGAAATAAGTAAAACAATATCAATGTATAATCTTAAAATCATGTATTCTAGGTGTAAATAGACTACCCAAGATACTGAAATAACTACACACTGAAATATCATAAAACATTAATAACGAAGTATAATCTAATAGACTAGGTAAGTCACTACACTTAGTTTTTAAAATTGTCTTTCTATGAAATAAGTAAAACTAAAGTTAGATATACTTTAGAATCATGCAGGCAAAGTGTAAAAGGGGTCACCTTGATTATAAGTAAAACTGAAAGATGAAATTTCATTAAGAATAACTCATAAAATAATATCTGAACAAATACTCTGAGTCATTGAACTTAGTTTCTAAAATACTCTTTTTCTATGGGATATTCTCATAATCAACATAAACCATGGGAACAATATGAATTTTGATGGCTCAATCCCTCATTGAGAATGACACGATGACTCAAACCCTCATCGCAAAGGGATAATATACCTTGCAAGGGTATAAAAGGAAAATTATGGTGATCACCCTAACAGGTCTGAGGAGAAAAGCTCAATAATATAACCAAATAAACTATGATGGCACATAGTTTCTAGGAAATAGGAAGTACTAAACCTATATTACCCTCTCGGTGCTATATACTACTCCCTTGCTCATATTATATCTATGAAGTTCACCTCAAAATAGGCATATAATTTGACAAGTCTAAAAACATAATATGCTACTTTTTCTATCTCAAATTCTTTATTTATTAAATGAACTTCATACCATGTCTAAAATATCATATAAAACTTAAATTGTAATTATAGCGCAATGGCTTGAAACTCAAACTAGTGAACTTGAACTTCTTGCAAACTAAATACTCACTACTCAGATTGAAATCTTTTATCAACTTCACATGGGTATTGATGACTCCTCCTACCAAAGTCTAAGTTGAACTGTATACTCTCACCATGTTTAAGCCTAACTCAAAATCGTAAAGTACTACACATAACACCATAATACTAGTCTAAATCATGGGATTCAATATCCTATGGATTTTCAGAGCTCTCATCTCAAGAATAACACTCCATACCTCTTCAACAACAAACTTCGTGCTTTAATTAGTAATTTTCTACCATAGAATGCATTGATCTACTTATATCCAACAATAACATTCAAGCCTATCATTACAACCACATATGAACTTCTACGTAAAGAACCTGCCTAGGAATTTTCCCATATTCTCTAATACCTCTATCAATAACAATTTTGTAGGAATTATAACAAAAATGCACAATAAAATTTTTCAATTAACTATGACATATACCATAGATTTGGTTCGATCTTCTTTCACACTTATAGACTTAGATAAAATAAGCATATATTAAATATTTCCTAATAAGGAATATCTACTCTCTCCAATATAACCATTGTTCATCCATTTTCATCACCACTATCTTAACACAAGGAGAGGTTATGGAAGGGATAGAACATGAGGACCTAAAGCATGAAAGAATACTATACATAACTTTATCATTTGATGCGATCTGAAGAATTGAGTATCAAAGGCATGTATTCATTAAAAATATCTAAATTGAGGACATACATGACATAATGCGAATCCCACTGGTCATTAAGGGTGTACCATAAGTTATGAGAGCTAAGCATACTCTAAAACATAAGTTCATATTTATCATAAGTTACTTAACATAAAACTAGAATTCATAGATTCATAGGGGATGACTAGGATCACAGAATGAAGCTGGTACTTCTTTAATAAAAGTTGAGAGTGAACTTGAATATTCAAGAAGTGTAGAAGCATTGGTCACAGGCGATTGGTCACAGACATGGCTCTATCACACAAGACATAGATATGGTTCCATAGTGACTGAAATCCAAGAAAAGAAATATCCTAGGGTAAGAATGGACCACTATCTTATCATAACTCTTATTCACATGCATAACCATATAATTCACAAAACTTAATTTGGTTCTTTACCCTATCATCTCCCTCTTAGATCAAAGCCGACATTCCTAGCCAATTTAATATCCTAAAAACTGAGCCGTAATTTCTTCACTCTAATGGTCTACAAATGAATGTTCAATTCATCTAGATAAACTATATTTGGAAAATACTAACTTCGTTCTTGGACACTCCTTTCTTATATACCACCTTTATCTTTCTCTAGCCTCAATATTCCTCGTCATATACTAGTGCTTTTTTTGGTAAACATACCTGCCACTCTAAATACATAATTTGCCCTTCTCTTTGTAGCTTACTAGTATCACACCTCTAAATTTAGATTTTTCACTAAACCATGAGAATCAAAATTATAATAAAAGACCCAACATAGAAAACCTATAACTCCTAATTTTGCTATTAAGAACACCATATACTATATAACTAGCCTCCTTCACACTTAGCAACTCAAGAGTACTATTATCCACACACGACACTTAATAATCTTAGAAAATAATGCAACCCCATATAGCCTTGGGTACAACTCTACATCATACCTAAACTATCATACTCAATTATGAATGACTGAACTTAAACTCTTGCATACATTATTTCAAGCATCCCAAGCAATCACTATTTCTACTGTAATGATCATCCACTGTTCAGACTTAGTGTTTAGTACTAGACATGATTAATAACATAGTGTTACTTACTATTCTTGTTGGGAAGCTATAAAATAAAACATCAAGAAACACTAGTCCACTAGAATCTCATAATAACATTAGTTAATCGTAATTTTACGGTCTATCTTATTATAATCCATTAGCATGTCCTCCTTCTACACATCACAACTACGTAGTCAACTATATGCCTAAATTACATTCATAGCTCTATAAGCATCAACTAATTTCCTTTTCAAAATCATAAAGGGAAACCCATATTAACAATCCCTTACAATGTGATACTTTCATTAATGACCTATGCTTTTCTAGCATAAAGAAATGCCATTAAGAATTTTCTTCCGACTTCAAGCATAACACAAGTCACCTTAACTAATAACTCCTTCTCTACCTTCAACCATAAAATCTACACCATATTCACTACCCCTTAAATAACACATAAGGACATATCATCTCAATTCTAACTCTATAGCAGACGTAGATCCCTCAATATACTCTTAACTAATTGCTATCCATACCTTTCTTGTCACTACACTTCTAAATTCGTACTACCAACTCTAAGGTTGTTCTACTACTTATGGATCATAACATCCTAAGTTACCCTATCCCTAAAATACAACTCTATTTAACACTCTAGGTACATACAATCTCCTCTTATGAGCAATATTTTTATTAAATAGTTAACGAGAAATATGAATACGTATCATATTATATTATAACCACATGATTCATATGGATAAAGACATGAACTTTTGATTTAATGGACTTAAAACATACTAATGGGATCCTCTCAAGAGCTTTGTGTGGTTTTTGAAATGTCTGATATTTAATCTAAGAGCATCATATCGGGAGGAATTTAAATTTACTTCTTACATTAACTCAATAATAAGTTAAAGTTGGGGGATTTTAGACTAACACACGAACCAAAGAAAGTATATAAGAGGACAAATTTATGGCACAATCTAGAGTAGGAAAGAAAGGAGACATTTCTTAACGAATCAATAGCATCTCAAAGAAAACTACAGACGTATCTATACCATTCTGGAAGACTCTACTAGACACTGCTTCAAAGATACCGTAGGAAACTTACAACTCTGTTCTTTGATACAAAGTTTGTAACACTATGATTTTACCCCATGTACAACACATGGTGCTTAGAACCGAAAGTGATCCCAAGATGACCTATGATACTGGCATAACTTATGAGCAGACGAATAATTTTCATGAACTAGAAATAATAAGTTGAAGAGATATAATTGGCTGAAATAATTCAATACAATACTATTTAAAACATTTACATCACTGAGTTATACAAAAGAAAATTGAAACAGAATACATAAACACTGACTTGGTGTCTATAAAGCCTCTACTAGTACTGACTATAGGTTGTCGGGACATGTCCTCTTGCTATTCCTATTCAATACGACTAAAGAAAATGATGCTGTAACTATAGTTGACTTGCCTCCTTGAATCAAAAGAACTCATCACCAGCTAGCTAGAGACTCCAAACTGTCTAACCATGACATACTCGAATCAAAAGAACTCATTACCTTCTAGCTGGAAACTCTAAATTGTCTGACTATGACATTATGGGATACAAGTGGTACCTATATTATGAAATAATAGTCACATAGACTATATATGGTTAGTATTTTTGGAATGTACTGAGTAACTGGAGGTGAATGCAATAAGTAAAACTGAATCAATGCATAATCTTATAAACATAAATTCTAAGTGCAAATAGCCTCACCAAGATACTAAAATAACTTAAAACTAAAATATCATTAAACATAAATAACAAATCATAATCTAATAGATTGGGTGATTTGCTAATCTTAGTTTATAAAACTGTCTTTCTGAGAAATAAGTAAAACTAAAATTGAATATACTTTCAAATCATCCAGTCTAAGTATAAAAGAACTCACCTTGATCATAAGTAAAACTGAAAGATAAAATGTCCTAAAGAATAACTCATGAAATACTATTTCAACAAAAATTATGAGTCATTACACTTAGTTTCTATACTCTTTACCTGTGAGAGATTCTCATAATCAACATAAACTATGCAACAAACATAGAGTTTAATGACACAAGTCCTCATTGAGAATGACACATTGTTATGGCCCAATATACATGTCTAAGGTATAAAGGAAAACTATGGTGATTACCCTAAAATGTCCAATTAGACAAGTTGAATAATATAACTGAATAAATTATAGTTGCACCTAGTTTCTAGGAAATGGGATGCACTAAACCCACATTCCCCTCTCGATGATATATACTTATCCCTTTCTCATACTGTATCTATTAAGTTTACCTCACAATAGGCATATAAGATAAAAAGTCTGAAAAACATGATATACCACTGTTTCTATTTTAAATTCTTCATTTCTTATGTGAACATTATAGGTTGTCTAATATCTCATATAAAACTAAAATTGTTATTATACTGTAATGCTTTGGAATCTCACATAGCAATCATGTAAGTAAAAACATGAGTGAAGGTAAATTCTTCTACAAACTAAACTTTAAATCACATAATAATGCCATACTCTCAAAAACATAAAAAATAGGTATGAACTCTAACTAAAATCTCATAAATTCCATTATAAAAGCTAAGCTTTTGGGAAAAAAATGAAAGGTTATCCTTGTCAAAATCTCAAATAGTTGGGCTTGATGAATTTTCTTGAGAGAAACTTTAATTGGAGTCTTAGAAGTTGAACTTTGAGAAGAAACCCTAATTTTCTTAGCTTGAGAGTGGAGAGGAGAATGAATGTTAAAAATTAACTGATGATGAGTAAATACTAATTATTAGGTGTTTTAAGTCGTAGGGGAGAAGTTTGAGGTGAGGAAAAGACCAAACTAACCCTAAGTAAACTTAAAAAAATATTTGAAGGAATTTTATCAATTGATGATCGAATTGATAGCCTTTCAACTTATTGACTGCTCATAAATTAAAGTTATCAATATCTAGCTATTTACATCTTTACTTTCTAAGTTTAACAATAGAGTTGATAGCCCATTAACTTGTTGATAGCTCATAAACTCAGGTGGTCAAATCTTTAGCAGGCAAACACTCTTAAGTAAAATGAGCATAACTTTCTACTCCGATATTGGAATTAGGTGAAATCAAAACTGTTAATGAAGACTCAAGATCTTTGATATGGTGAGTCTTGAGTTCCAAAACTCTATATATTCTAGAAATTATACTCATATAAAGTTGACCCTTGTAAGATCGAAAACTAAAACTCTAACAATAACAAATTTTCTCAACTCAACTTTGAACTAATTTCTTAATAATGACCATAATCTAATTGAAAACAATTTACACGAAAGTTGAATGGTCATGACACTTAGTTATGGTTTAAAATAATCTCTTTGGGACCTTTAAACATATGATGAATGATTATAAACATACCTAGGAGTTTGTGGGGTATTATATTTTCTTTGTAGGAGAATCAACCAACACTCTACAATACCTTAAGGCAATTTCCATCATTTGTTTTAGATTTTTTATACCATTAGGCAAACCCCCTAGAGGTCTTGAGTTATACACCTGATCTAATTGCCATAACTATGTCTTGAGATTCCTCTAATCTAGTCTATGATTTTTTTGTTTTTGTATCCATTTGTTCTTGGTTGGCAAAAATCTTTTTCAAAGTATCTTCAATATTGTTCTCCTAAGTATTATTTTGAATACCTTGTTGCGAATGAAACTTCTAAAGTTGAGCCTAGTTATTGATACATGAATAGTTCAGTTGACTCTGCTAGTTGTGGTATAGGCATTACCATTGTGTTGAGTACCTCTTTCTGTATTGTCTACAAAGTTCAAAGACTCCAGATTTGCTCCACATAGATCGATAGAGTGAACACTACCACCACGAATTTCATGCAAAGGTTTCCTCTATTGAATTGTATTAACTTGGGCCTAAGGTTCCGCCAAACCCATATTATTGAACTATGTCTCATCTGATTTTTAAAGGAAGCCAACCGTGCAGTCTATGTTGATACTATCTACCTCCGTCATAAATATAGGATTTTTCATCACACTTATGGACACATAACCCTGCCATTTTGGATTACCTATCATCTCGATTAAGAAAAGTGTACAGCTCATGATAGGTTTTCTCCAAAGCCTGACCACCTACAGCTAAATCTAGAAAATATTTTATGTTATGGTCAAGTCCTTCAAAAAGTATGAACTAATGCCTGATTTTTTTTGTTTATGACGCATACAGTCTTGAAAAAAAGACTTGAATCTCTCCCATGCATGATAGGAAATTTTGTCTGGCTTTTGCTTGAAACTTAGGATCTCACTCCCCAACTTTGTCGTTTTGCTAAAAGGAAAGAATCAAATAAGAAACTTCTTTGCCAAATTATCCCTAATCATTATTGAATTTGAACGTTAAACCTTCAACCATTTCTTTGCTTCACCTAATAATAATAATGGGAAAAGAGTGAGTCTCACATAGTCTATGGAGACTTCAGTGGAAATTAAACTGTCACTGATCTCCAAGAAATTTTGTAAGTAAACCTGTGATTATTATGTGAAAGCCTATAAACTACTTGCTACTATGCAACAATTGCACCATCTTTTGCTTAAGCTCAACTGACCTCCTAGAACCGACCTACAAATATAAGTGGTAATGTAAGTTTTTAGTGTAATCTCTACTTTGTGGACTATCTTGCAACAGTTTTTTCATAACCCAATGTTGAAGGAATGGTCTCTTCTTGCGGAAATTGTAGGATTGGGTTGAGAAGTGTTGCTCTCTCTCAACTTGTGCAAGCATTACTCAGGTTCGGGATATCGTTTAATCAAATCAATTTCCCTTGCCAGCTTACTCAAGATTCAAACCTGTACCAGCAAATTTAGTTGCTAAGACAAAGTTGTCATACTTATTAAAGAAAATAGTAAAACTAAAAATTAGAAGGTTGCAAATTTTTCTAGTCTCCAACCGAGACATCAAAAATTTATTGCACCAAGAGCACACACAAGTGTACATGGCCAAATAATTAGTAAAGTGGCTCTTACGAGCCAGTTATGTATCCCACAGGGACTTGGTTTTTAAAAAATTATCCACTTTAAGCATTTATATTAAAGTTAAGCAAATGTTATTGGTTACCAACAAGAGCTTTGATTTTTTATTTTAAAACTAAATAATCAAATAACAATGATATGAAACTTGGATTGTGAATAATATATGGAGAGTTCTATGGTTGAGGCATTTACATCACATTCATACATGGCTACGGTTTCTAGCCGACATTGTTCTTTATCTTGATTATTGATTTATGAGGTTGGCAATATAACTCAGGAACGATCACACTCTATGTCATCTACCAAAATTAGTCTTTAAAATACATCATTGAGCGGGGACTTTAATACAGATGCACTAAGTTATCTTTATGTTTTACTAACCAAGTGAGGCATTTAGGTATATCTCGATCCTAAACACCAATCATCTTTTAACAATTAGAGCTTAAATCAATTAAAGATATGATTTACACTTAGTATGTTCTTAACTCCATCCCTCCACTCATTTATTTTGGGATTTAGGTGTATTCCTAAGTTCATGACTTTATAATAGTAAAATAAGAACGCAAGAAGAATCACATTACTTGATAAACACATTAACCAACTAACAAACTAATAATTAAAACAATCATGTTGTAGCCTCAACCCTATAAAGGGGTGTTTAGACACTCATAGTTATAAAAAGAATCACTACAAATTAATTCATAAGACAAAACTGCAAGAAAACTGGAGTAGAAGAACAAAGAACCCTAGTTATAAGCCCTTGATGCTTTCTCCTCTCCCAATTGTTTATTGATCTAAAAATCAAGTTTAAATGATGATAAGTACTTATATAGTGTTTTAGGTTGCCTATAGGCTGATCCATACAAAACATATGCATTTAAAACTTTGCCCTTGCTTAAATAATGTAAAAACCAACTTTCAGACATCCTAGGGGAGATTGCGACGCATGGCCAATAACATGGACAAGGGGGTATGGCGCATGCCAATATCAAAGGTGAGGTAGTGTTCCCTCACCCTAGGTGGTACAGCTCAAGGACACCTCCCATGCTATGGGAGGTGTAGCACAAGGCCCTCTCCCATGATATCAGAGGTGCAGCACAAGGCCCCTCCGATGTTATGGGGGGTGTAACACTAGGCCCTCTTTAAAATGTGCGGGTCCGCTCCTTCTTTGCTCCTTTCTCCTCGTGCTCTTATTACTTTCTTCCCCTCTTCTTATGTAATGATCCAGTTTCATGAGTCATGATTTCAACTTCTTTATCCCACCGGTAGCTATGCCAAACAATAGCCCATAGCTACAAACAATGGGCTAGTTGGTGAAAAATGGCATAAATGTTGGAATTATACAAGTAACTAAATCACAACACATAAATCATAAAGACAATAACTAAAATAAAGATGAGTAAGAGAAAAACAATGTCATCCCACAACCTAGTATATTTGGTACAAGACCCTCTAATCAAAAGAAAACAAGTACTTTGCAAGAAAATACACAATATTTTCAAAAATAGAAACACAATACAATAATAAAAGAATAAGAAATGGTCAACTCCGACTGCGAGAGCTCACCCTATCTCCAAACTCTGACCAGCACAAATAACGGTGTCAATGGCGGCAACTAGTACTCAAATCTATTCCAAAAAAGCATAGAGTGTTGTATGAGTATCAAAGTCATGAGTATTCAATAGGCATCATTGGTAAGCAGAGCTAAATTATACTATTAATATAATAAAATATGAGATAAATAAGCTAAGTCAAGTAACAGAGAAAACCTAGAATAGCATTCCAAATACTACAAGTAAATAATTGGAATAAAAATATTTAAGAATACATAACTATCACAGCATAACTGGGGCCTTATAAGCCCATAAGTTGCAGTAAAGTAAATAAGCCAAACCGAGCCCCCATAAGCTAGAGGATGCAATCAAGAAGAAGTACTAACATAAACTATACTAATTACGTTCCAAATATTGTAAGTAAATAATTTGAATAATAATATTAAAGAAAACATAGCATCACTACATAACTAGGGCCTCATAAGCCTAGAAGGTGCAATAAAGTAAATAACCCAACGCAAGCCCCCATAAGAACGGATGGTGCAATCAAGGACAAGTAGTAAGATAAATTATACTAAGAAAACCTAGCCTACCTGGACATGGAAAAAAGCCTGTGAAATTTGATAAATCGATGATTTTCCCTTCCAAGAAGCTTCCATATAATGACATGCTATCAAAATGGTAATCTTCTAATCAATACGAGTTTATGCTTCAAGTCCAATATCAAGCCAAAATCTCATGTAGGGCACGCTTGCAAAATTGCACTTTCAAAACCATCAACGCGCCCCAGTATGCTTAAGAAGCATTTACCCTCAAGAATGGGTAAATTTTGAGCCCAAATGATACTAAAATCAACCCAACAACAATCTAGGGCTTTGGGTCTAAATAGAAGAGCTAAACTAATAACTATACATAAACTTACCAGGATTTCAATGAGAGAATGATAAATTCGAGATCACGAACACCTCATGATCTCCCAAGATTTAGTATCTCAAATTACTACTCTCTCTGGGCTTTTAACTACTCAGATTTGTGAGAAAATAGGAGAAAATCAGGTAAAGGAGAAATTTAATGAACTCCCAGGTCTGGCTTAAGTAGCCACTTGACCGCTTAAGTGGTACCCACTAGCGCCTGACCCTTCTACTAAAGCAAAAAAAAGCCATTTAAGCAAACTATGTCTAATTAAGCGGATGCATCAGCTGAAACTTGGAAAACTTCAAGTTTCCACCAACCTTTAAAGATTCATTCAGAATCCCATGAATGTAAACAAATTATGCCACCCTATCAAATTCAAAATTCCAGACTCAATGGCACAGTTAAAATTCTATCTGGGGTCGTTTTGATAAAATATTTACCCCACAACCAAGGGTTATTATTATTAAACTCCGACCAATGGTCCAAAATTAGTTCAAAATCCTTGGGACCCAAGCCAAAGGTCCCCCTATCCTAAATGTAATGTTTTAGAGCTGATGGAACTGTCAAAATTGGCATACAAGGTCGTTAAACTTAATTTTTTTCTCAACAGCCATTCCTTACCAATGAAGACTTCAAAAAAGAAAATTGGCTCTAAAAACCAAATTAACTATCTGTTAACTGAACTGTTTGCTCCAGCAATTCACAAATGACTTGAGGTAGCTACAAGAAAGCTCTAAATGGTAAAAATGAGTGGAAAAGGAAAAAAATGACCTAGAGGTTCATTACAATATCACTACTAAAAGAACTTTCATTCATGAAAGTTAAGGGTAAGGATGTAATTGAAAGCTAGAACAAGTGAGCATCTAGGCCCAGATCTTGCTCTCAATCTCCCAAGAAGACACCTCTACTGAGCGGTGTCTCTACTGGATCTTAACTACAGGAATATCTCTAGATCATAACCGCCTGATATCCCTGGGTAATATGAACACTAGCTCTTCTACGAAGGCCAATCTTTAATCTATTTAAATTGATTCCCATCAAAGCACATGAGACTCATGAGAAATATAATGTTGAAACATAGAAATATGGATAATTTGATAAATATCAGCGAAATAGAGGTGTAAGGCTAACTCATAGGCCACATCTTCAATTGTGTGAAAGATCTCAAAAGGTCCAATATGTCTGGGGTTGAGTTTTCCCTTTCTCCCGAACCTCATCACACCCTTCATTGGTGATTCTCAAAGGAACACTTGGTCTCCTACACCAAACCTCAATGCACGAAGTTTGCAATCTGCATAAGCCTCCTGCCTACTCTGAGCTGCCCTCAGCCTATCTTGAATCACCCTAACTCTATCTAATGACTCCTAAAGGAAGTCAGTGCTACGAGGCCTAACCTTAAAGGACTCATACTATCCAAAAGAAGATAGATAATTCCTATCATATAGTTCCTTAAATGGTGCCATATTGATACTCAAATTGTAGCTGTTATTACACGCCAACTCTACCAAAGCTAAGTGTTGCTAATATTAACTTATAAAATTTATAAAGTAAGTTAAAAGAATATCCTTAAGAATATGAATTACCTGCTTCAGCTTCACATTGATCTGAGGGTAAAAATTTATGCTAAGATCCACTTGAGTACCCAAATCCTCCTGAAAAACAATCCAAAAGATAGAAGTGAATATCTAGCCTCGGTCTGAAATAATAGATATAGGCACTCTATACTGGTGGATGATCTCAACAACATAGATACAAGCTAACCTCTTGGCACTGATGGACATCTAAAAAGAAATTAAATATGCTGATTTGGTCAACTCATCCACAATGATCAAAATACCATCAGAACCACAAGAGGTGTGAGGAAAATCACTACAAAATCCATAGTGATCCACTTCCACTTCCACTCGGGAATGGACAATATATGAATTAGGCCACTAGGCCTCTAATGTCAAGTCTTCACCTACTGACAATATAGGCAATGAGCTAAATAGTCCACCATATCCCTCTTCATAATACTCTACTAATAGTTTTGTCTCAAATCTCTATAAATTTTAGCAGTACCATGGTGAATAGAATCTCTAGAATTCTGAGCCTCATGCAATATCGACTGAATCGGGTCACAAAAATTTGAAACACAAAGGTAGCCGTCATACCTCAAAATACCCTCAGAATATATAGCAGCCCTCCTGGACTTACCACCTAACACCTGATTATAGATGATACAAGAAGTTATATCCTTGAACTAACAATTTTAAATCCACTCAAGTTGGGTAGACCTTGCCTCAACACTAGAAAGAATCCTCCTAGGGTCAGAAATATCTAGCCGCACCATCCAATTGGATAAGGACTAGATGTCCCATGCCAACAGCTTCTGAGAAGCTAAAAAAAATCCAAACTACCCATCTTCACCGTTTATTGGCTTAAGGCCTCTGCTACTTTATTCACCTTTTTTAGATTGTATAGAATAGATATGTAATATTCCATAAGTAACTCTATCTATCTACGTTTCCTAAAATTAAGCTCTTTCTGTGTCATAAGGTGTTAAAAACTAAGATAATCGATGTAGATCTCACAATGCATGCCACACAAATTATGTATCTAAATCTTAGGTACAAAAACTACCGCCGCCAACTCCAGATCATGAGTGGGGTAGTTGCGCTCATGCACTTTTAGATGCCTTGATGCATAAAAATAACTCAACCCTAATGCATCATCAAAATACCCATACCAACACCAAAAGAATCACAATATAGGGTGAATCCCTCGCCCTCAATCGTATTGGAGCTAAAGTAAGAAAATGCTTGAGCTTCCAAAAGCTCGACTTATACTCCTTGGACCAATGGAAATGAACCTCCATATGAGTCAATCTGGTCATCAGCATGCAATAGTAGCAAAATCCTCAATGAACCACTGGTAGTAACTTGCCAAACCAATGAAGCTACAATCCTCAAACGAAGATGTAGGCCTAATCCAAGCATGAATAGCCTTAATATTCACTGGTTTTACCATAATCCCATCCTTAGATAACACATATCCTAGGAATATCACTGACTTAAGCTAGAACTCACACTTTGAGAATTTGGAAAAAAGCCTATTATCTATAAAAGTCTAGAGCACAATCATCACATTTTGCATATACTTCTCCCTAATCCTCGAATACACAAGGATGTTGTCC
Organism: Capsicum annuum; assembly: GCF_002878395.1. NCBI lineage: Eukaryota > Viridiplantae > Streptophyta > Magnoliopsida > Solanales > Solanaceae > Capsicum > Capsicum annuum. The sequence goes on along the minus strand of NC_061118.1, from coordinate 68,354,247 downwards.
ATGAACACAATCACGAAGGAATCAAATAAGATCTGAACATGTACTTCATAAGATCCATAAAAGTAGTTGGGGCATTGATCAAGCCAAAAGACATTACCAAGAGCTCATAATGGCTATAGTAAGTCCTGACAACTATCTTTCGGATGTTCTCATCTTGAATCCTTAATTGATGGCAATCTAAACTTAAGTCAATCTTAGAGAACACTGCTTCTCCGTCAAGCTAGTCTAATAAGTTATTAATACGAGCCATAGGATACTTATTCTTCACTTATACCTTGCTAAGCTACCTATAATCAATACACATATGCAAGGTACCTTATTATTTCTTCACAACCAAGATAGAAACATACCAAGATAATATATTCAGTCTAATAAAACACTTACCTAGGAGACTCTGGAGCTCAGAATTCAGCTTCTTAAGCTTGGCAGGAGCCATACGGTAAGATGCCATATAAATAGGTTAAGAAACTCACTATCACACATAAGAGAAATACTGTGTAGACCAGTTAGAAAAATATAAAAAAACTCACGGACTATAGGAACAGAGTAAATTGAGGGAATTTTCACACTAACATCATGAATATAACAGAGATAAGACTCATAACCCTTTGATAAAAGTCTCTTATCCTGAGCATAAGAGATAATCCCCATCGTCTAGCAGCTAAAAGATCCCTGCCACAAAATTGGGGGTATGTCGAGCATCGCTAAGGTAATGATCTTAACAAAATAATCCAAATTCGTATGATAGGGGCATAACCAGTCCATGCCTAGAATCACATTGGAATCCACTATTTCTAAAACAATAAGATCATCCAGAGTATCAAACTCTCAAAAATTCATGATATATGATCTATAAACCTGATCCAATACTAAAAAAAATCACCTAGTGGCATAGATACACATAATGGAACCGATAAGGAATCCCATGATAACTCTAACCGCGCGTATAATAAGTAGATACAAAATAACAAGTGGATCACAAATTAAATAAAGCAAAAGCAAACTTATGGCATACTAAAATAGTACCTATATAACAATAGCTGAAGACTCTGCCTCTGGTCTACCAGGTATGACACATAAATGACCTCGTCTTCCATCTGGCTAGGTGCCTGATCGATCTTATGTCCTACCTACCAGAGAACCTCCATAAACAACTTGGTAACCACCCCAACGACCCTTCATCCCACCTTTAGCTGGGGGAAGTACTTTCCTAATTAGCTAACTATAAGCTACAGGAATGACTGCCCCATATCTGGTAACTCTCAAGGGAAATGGTTGAAGGCCTCACAATCATAACATAACTCAGGCATTGTACTATAACTAAAAGACCCAGATAACCTACAATAATCACCTTGTATAGAAAACTAAGAACGTGAACCACTCAAAGACTAACTACTATCCTAACCAAGATTATCACTGTAGCTGGGACAACCTCCATTAAAAATCAAAAGTGCAGCATGAACAAGCCTACTAGGCTAAGCTTGATGCTGATAAGACTGATGTAGAGGGTACCTACCTTGAGAACCATTGCCTACGAACCATACGCCACTTCAGCTCCCACTGAAACTTGCCTAATAATGTGGCCTCTTATTACTACCCCCTTGGGCCTTATGATGCGTCTCCTTCATAATGTGAGGATGATCAAAAACCTCAATATAAGACCTACCAGCCACAACCAAACTTTACATATCTAAGAAAAGAGAAAGTCTAAATCCCCAAATAAAACACCAAATTCAATTCTATTAGGTCGATAAGATACATGTAGCATGCCAAACCAACTTATGAAATTGAGACTCATTTTCCAAACAGTCCTAGATTCTTGATCTAATATTGAGAACTGACACCTTAGACTATCTCTGAGGCTATGAGGCATATATGATATCGCCCAAACTACACCCTCCAAGAAAATACAATATGATTGTTGTCAACTTATAATAACCCAACTAGGTTGGTGTCGAACCCTTGGGGAATAAGTTGAATCTATCTCTCAAACTTGTTAAAGTATCCAGAAGTACAAGAAAGTAAATGGGATGATTTTGTAGTAAACAGTTAAAAGTAACAGGTTTTCAATGCTTTTGGTTGTAAACAATCTGAGATGAACACTAGGATTATGTTCCCACTAGCATACTAACTTTATAGGTTTCTCATTCTCAATCCGACTATCTGACTACCACACATGCAGAATCTAATAAGCTAGGTATTACCAATCGTCTGGTGAACACGTTGATAAATCTCACTCTCTACCTTGTGAGTTTCAGGGTATTTCCTTACTAGCCTTTGTCTTTGATCCTAATTTAACTATTTCCTTGTTGGTATCAAGTTATTCGACAAGGGTTAATAACCTTGAATCATTGTTATAATGTTGTTTCCTAATATCAATCGCTATGGTAAAGACAGTCTTGAATACAGGCGACTTCTAAGTGTTTCCACCGATAATAAAGCACTTGAATTAAAGAAGATCACAATCCAGTGTAAATAATAATCTAGAAGAACTTTACACTTCCCCTACTTTGTTATTCTGCGAAGAATCCCACAACCCTAGCTAAGGGATAAGTCTCTCATAGTTACAAAACAATCCATAGAATTCAATAACAAAAGAATAGTAGTAATCTTACAACAATGAAGAATAAAACCCAAAGTCTTAAATCAATTAATCAACCAAAAACCAAGAACAAAGAGATTCCAAGATCAAAAGTCAATCATAGAGTCAAATATATGCTTGTGAATAGTATAAGTTCATAAACTAACTAAATAATATCAAAAGAGTATTTATAGAGCACAAAAAAACTTGGAAATCTAAACCACAATGTACAGGGAAAACTAAGTCGTTGGCCACTTACGGCGCCACCTGCGGGCCATAATTAGCACCTACGCCACATAGGTGGCAATCATAGGTAGTAGAATTCTTTAGAATCCCAACATGTTATTGTATTCACTTGTGAAGGAAACTATGGGGTGTAGGTAGTACGTATGCATCACAGGTGACAGACTCATAGGTAACAGAAAATCATTGGTCTCTCAGCTTCTCTGAACGTCATTTGTCTGCAAATTACACTGGTACTTATGGTGCCGTAGGTGGTTACTACGGGCCGTAGGCGACCCCTCATAGATAAAAATCAAAAACCCCATCTTTCATGTCCTTTTATGTTTCTAAAACCAACTAAGATACCTACACTACATAGGTGCAATCCTTATTCAAGTAGGTGCAACGTACACTATGTGGATTTAATTTTAAGAAGGCTTTTCTATATTTTTCACTTCCTTTTCTTTTGTTTATCTCCCAAAATCAAATTCCCTGCAAAATACACACAAAAACATATCATATCTACCAAAACAAACCTATGTAATTACATATATTTTTGTTTTAAGCATCAGAAGTTCCATGAAACCATGGGATATCAACACCCTATCTTAGAATGTTTGCATGTCCTCAAGCAGCAAAAACATAACAAGATACAACAATGATACTTAACCAAGAGAAACATAAGATACCTATGGTAGTTAATCTCAAATTTAGCTCAAAAACATCACCCCTCCTATTTTAACATCTCAAAACCAATTGTGTAAATCAATCCATCCCAATAATGTAACCCATAGGAATCAAGATATGGCATTACATTAGCAACACATAATCAAGTATATGTACAAATTACACTACCTAAAAAGGTAAGCAACTAGCTACACAACTTATGTACCCTCACAACAAAGAAGTCCCACTCAATCAGTAGACTAATGCATATTAATGCGAGGACAATCATGAGACACTCAAACTAACAAAGAAGTTCCATCAGTGTGCATGGAATACCATAGGATAGCCCGTATTTTCTTTACCTTACTTTTCAGATAGTCGAGTTAGGATCACTATAGGACTTTACTTGGCTTATAATGTAGTCTTGGGAATTGGTATAGTATATTTGGGAATTTAGTGACTAAGTCTCCTTGGCACTACAATTACCTTTTTGGGTCCACTTTTCAACCAACATTTCTTTTATTCTACCATTCTTTCTCCCTACTTATTCTTTTATTGCTCATTTAGGTTGGGTGAGATTTTTTTTATTCTTTATTTTTCTTTTTATCTTTCTTTTTTCTTTTCATTTTCCATTTTTTTTCTTCTGTCATACCCAACCCTACTTTTATTTTGTTCTTATTTACACTTTTCTTCATATCCATTTCTAATCATGCACCCCAATGATAGCCAACCTCAATTTAGGCGATTTGCCTGAGTTAAGGTTCACAGTGTCCAAGGGGGACCAGAGCCAAAAAAAGGTTTATTATAATTCATATAGGATGGTAAATGGTGAAAATAAGAAAAAAGGTCAATACATGCTCAAAATAGGGATCGAGGGATACTTATTCACATTTGGAAGGTCATTTAGGCTAAGAGTGGATTAAGTTCAAGAACGACCTATGATCCTTTCCTAACTAACTATCCTACAACCTAGGCAAGACTAACCAGTAAACTCCTGGATTAAACACACAATAGGAGCTAAGTAAGTATCTCACACACATATGGCACAGGTTTGCATCACAAACTACTACCTATATGGTTTATGCAAATGCTATGATTACCATATCCTTAATCCTAATTCCTTAACGAGTTTCACAATGGTCATATATATACACACATCACACAGCTCAAAAATAAATTTTTTTCAAAGGAGTATCAATTTTCTATCACATCAAAACAAAATACATCAGTTGCGCATAGGTACTTATTTTCCACCTAGTTAAAAAAAATAACAGAAAACATTATGAAAAAAACACAATATGATAAAAAAATACTTTCTAGACATGTCGATTCTACAATCATACCATGGTCGATGGGAAAAGAAGCACGGCAACAAAAAACTATGATGGTTGTGTTACACCCCCACCCTAACAATAAGACTGCACACTATCCCTAGTGCATGACTATAATATAAATCAATAGAATAAGGATATAACTAGGACACACTAGATGTCCGGTTTATTCAGTCCCTATTAAAGGAATTTGTAGCTCAATATATAGAGGTGGTGGTGGTGGCGAGGCACTAATAGAGGATGCACCTATAGCTATCTCATAACATCTTACCTCGTCATATACCCTGGAAATAAAAGACTCATGGGAGGCCCTTCTGAAGGACTGATCATAAAAAATGATGGGGTCTTGTAGATCCTTCAATCTACCCCACTTAGTCCTAATCACTAGGATTATCTCCTTCACCACCAATAAATCAAAGCATCTTAGGCTACACAGAGCTATCGATTGAATAATTAATAGGATAAGTAAAGAAAGGGCTCGAATCTAGCTCTCAGTGAGAGAGTGTAACTCTGCTCATAGAGAGGCAAACCTCCTTCTAAATCCCACCTATGTCATAATCCTATATATCTCAAAATTGAGTCGACACTCTTCCCTCAAAAACGTCAATCCAGGCATGCAACTCACTAATGGACTCTAATATCTCATCCTGAAGCATAGCCCATATTAGAGTCATAGAGCTCTTTAATGTCATCTAGACCCAAGGTTGAATTTGTATATTTAATGATGCCAGCTTAGACTCAACATCTATAAGGCAGCTAGTAGTAGCATCCTGCTGCTCCACTAGGATCTATAAGAACTCACGGGGTAATACAATGAACCATATTATTGTGGTAGTGGCAACATCTTGAGGAGGCACAAAAAAGGCCCCCAACTGGAAAAGAAATAGAGGCTAGGGCTAAATTAGAAGTAGCTGAGGCTACCTCCCTCTTTGTAGTAACCTTAGGCTCAACTCTATGCACGACTATATTAACATTAACACCCTCATCATCAACATCTATGTCTAGACTATCAACATACTCTGGAAGAACTGAAGGAGCCTAAAAATGGGTCGATATCAGAGTCAGAGGTGCTCGAGATCTCCATGCAAAGATCGAGTTTGCCAGATCCTTGATCAAACTAGTATGGGAATTGCTCATCACGTCTAATTGTCTTTTATTTTCTAGAATCTAAGAAACACCTACCTTATCACATAACCTTTGGATCAAACAAGGGAAAGTAAGAGTGGTCATTTCCACAAATTCCCACTTGTGCATTGCATTATGATAAGTGTTTTAAAGTCAACCTCATATCCTGCTATTAAACTAGAAACTAGTGCAGCTCTATCCCATGTCCATATATTTTATACAGTAGTTAGATATAATTTAAAACATACCACCATATACCAAAACTTTGCAACAAAATAAAGCGTCGCCTTCTTAAACTTACCCTACCCTTAAACTAAGGGCATCATTACCCAAGTCTAAAATCTAGTTGGCGACCCACCTCACCAAACCCAACCTCTATTTTTTGTAATCACCATCTCTCATCATACATATAATCCATATAAATCTAATCCCATGATCATACTCAGTAGTAGGTGTCAAAACCACGCTCTCTAATCCAAATAGAACTCGGTGGATAGCAATTGCTAAAATGTCATCCTGAACCTATCTCACTAGTGTATGCTCTATCTGGGGTTGCACTATGCCTCTACCCTCTCTAGGTGTAACCAAAATAACTGTGGCAGCATAGGAAGTTTAGAACTCCCAAAACAAAGCTTGGCTGTAAGATCCCTGGAGCTGAGTTATCCACCCCAATTGGTAGTGCTCAAAAGAGGCCTGTGGGATTGGAGCCTCTAATAGCACAACTAACTCAAGTCTTTTCTCAATAATAATAGTCTTCTTAGCAGACCCACCTCAATAATAAAGTTATCCCGGTCATAAATCATATGCACTCCTTCTGCATACCTCCTCGAGTTAGGGGTACCACTAAGATATGTGTAGAGTTAGATACGAGGTCAACCAATGGTAGAATAAGAGACTAAGATAGGAGTACCAATGAGATATGTGTAGAGTTAGATACGAAGTCAGCCAATGGTAGAATAAGAGACTAAGGACCCTGTGGTGCCTAATTTGTACCCTTCTCATATTAGAGTACTACTGATGCTGACTGGCTAGCCAAAGCCGACTCATCCTTTGAGCCCTTCTTAGACTGGGGTCTTTTGAGGCCTTTTCCTCAACTTTACCAGCAATAGTCCTGTGCTAAACCTTTTTTTCAAATCCTACATCCTCATCCTCAAAAACACGTTCTCCCTTCTCAAATTAAGGAGAGTGCAGTGGTGAAGTCCTGACCAACTTTATCCTCAGCCTAGAGACTGGTCTAGTTATAGCCATCTGAGCCTCATCCTATGTAAATGTAAGTTGAGTGCCCCACTGAGTCTCTGTCGAGACTTGAACACCTAAGGTGGCTACAACAATGGCTGCAGCTGCACCCTATCTCAATCCCCTAGTCCCTGGGACTGATGGTTAGTCTGGGGTAATCGGGTACTCTTTCTCTAAGCCACTATGCTTAGGGCACTCGTCTTGAAGCCTTGACAACACTCCTTTATTCACAGTTGCCTTGGGTTCCATAGTACCTACAAAATTAGTTGTTAGTGCTTGAAAGAGATTAGGGGAATACAAAATTTGAAAAAAAAATTAAAATTTTTAGATTGGACACTTACAAAGGCCACTTACGAGCCATAGGTTCCACTTATGTCCTGTAGGTGACCTTCGTAGGTGCCACACAAAGCCCATAAGTTTCAAAGCTTCAGATCTAACACCTACAAAGGAATTTAAGGCCCATAAGTGCAACTTACAAGGCTTGTAGGTGCCATATTAGGTACCCTTTTGAGGGTATTTCTATCTTTCTTAAAATTTCATATCCCTATACAGTATATTTATCATATTCAAGTCCAATTTTTCATGCAACAACTTGAATCAAGTTTAAAAACACTAGTATGGCACACAAAAGATCTGGTTTTCATCAACCTTTTCAACTTTACTCCTTTTAGGACATGATCAAAGATTATTTATTGAAGAACAGCGCCTCAATTTTAACTTTTAGGATTATTCTAGGATCTTACATAAAAGTTTGTTGATTTTTACACAATTTTCAAGGACAATCAAGTACCAACTCACATTTATTTATTAATATCACAATATAATATACTAGTAGAAGCCCAAAAGTTTACCTTGACTGCAAGTTATGGAAGTAGAGAAGTGAAACAAATTTGATGAAACCCGCCTTTTCAGGTGCCTTGTACGTGCAGATATTGGAGTTAAAGGAAGGTTTGTTTTTATATAATTATAGAGAAGGCTGTAGAGTTTATATTTGGGAGTGAGTTAAATGTTTTGAGAAAAATAGCGAATAGGATTGGATTATGGGTTTTTAAATGTCTTGGTGGGCAGTCCCATGTCAAATCCACTTGGGTTAAGCCTTAGATTTTTAAAATTTGGACCTATAGTTTTCTATTTCATACAGTGCCAGTTATGGTCAAAAGGTTCCACCTATGGCCCATAAGTGGCAGGTCGTAGGTGATAGAAAAAATTTTATTGGTCTGAACATTTTATTCTAACACTTATGACACCACTTACGAGATCGTACGTGGGTTCGTAAGTAAAAGTTTAGAGACCCCAAAATTCTCTGATTTTCAGTCTAATGGTTATTACATCACTTACCTGGACCAAGTGGAACTTATGACCCCTATAAGTGGGTCAACAAGTCCCCTTACCTACAATTTTCTTAATTTAGTAATGTTTTACCATGTTACAGGTAGTTCCTTATGTTTTACACCTTCAAAAAAAATGTGAAAACTAAAATAGTGGGTTACCTCCCATCCAAAGATTGATTAACTATTTTGGCATGATGTGGCTATTTTAGTTACTTCAACTTCACCAACAAGCCAATAGGTTGCCTTTCATGATGCGCTTGATTTAACATCATGGCACTACTTGATTGCATTCAATACAGACTTACATCAACAACCACTTTCACCTCATTATCATTACCCAAATAGTGCTTGACACGCTGCCCGTTCACCTTGAACAAGGCTTCACCATCACGTTTCAGCTCAATATCCCCATGTGGAAACACCATAAGCACAGTGAATGGTCTATACCACCTAGAATTCAACTTTCTAGTAAAAAAGAAAAGACTTGAATTATATAATAAGACCATATCATCGGGCTCAAACATTCTCTTCTCGATCTTCTTGTCATGACACAACTTCATCTTTTCTTTCTACAGAGTAGATTCTTATAATCAAGGAGCCAAAATTCATCCAAATCATTCACCTTGCTCATTCTCAACTTAGCTACATTATTCCACTCCAAATTGAGCTTTATCAATGACCATAGTGCCTTATGCTTAAGTTTGACTGGAAAGTTGCATGCCTTGCCATACACAAGCTGATATAGAAAGGCACATATGGGGTATTAAAAGTTCTCTGATAGGACCACAATGCATCAACTAACTTTCTTAACTAGTCAAATCTTTTAGCATTTACAATCTTTGCCAATATTGATATGATCTCACTATTTGCAACCTCAACCTGCCCACTCGTCTAACGATGGTATGGTGTTGCCACCTTATGCTTCACACCATATTTTAGAGCAGGGCTTTGAAAAGGTAAATGTAGATGTGAGACCCACCATCACTGATAATAGCATATAGAGTGCTAAATTAAGAAAGTATGTTCAGTTACAAGAATGCAGTGTTATCTCAAACCTCATTATTGGTAAGTGCAACCATTTCCACCCACTTTGAAATATAGTCGACTACTACTAGAATATATTTTATCCCATACGAGCTCACAAACGGACCCATGAAATTAATCTCCCAAGTATCAAACAACAATAAGTCCAAGATAGGTGTAATGGGGAGTTCATGTTTTCGTAAAATATTACCCTGTCACTGACCTTGGTCACATGCTTGAGCATAGTCATGAGCATCTTTGCAGATAGTTGGCAAAAAATACCCATACTGCAGATTTATGTAGGCCATGTGAGTACTGACATGATGATCCCTAACTGGTGATAAATAACAAACCTCAAGGATGCTCATCATCTCTAACTCAAGAATACTTCTATGAATAACATCATCAACACAAATCCGAAAGAGATAAGGATCATCTAAAACAAAATCTTACCTCATGCGTGAACCACTTTCTCTGCTAGAATGACAAATCTTTCAGAACAAGATCATTTGCCAAAGGTTAGCAAAATCAGTGAACTAGGGGATTAAGTCTTGAGATGCTGCCAAGATTCGCTCGTCTAGAAAAGTATAATCTATCTCAAGTTCATCCCCTAACTTTTGTATTACCTTTACCTAAAGGTGAGAAAAGCAATCAGCAACCTGTCTCTCAGTGCCCTTCTAATCTTCACCTTGAAGTCACATTCTTACAACAAAAGGACATAACATATCAACCTCGATTTTGCATTTTTCTTCGACATTAGATACCTTTAAGTTGCATGGTATGTATGAACTATGACTTTGGTCCCTATCAAATAGGATCATAATTTCTCAAAGGCAAAAACCACCAGAATCAACTTCTGCTCAATGATTGAATAGTTATTCTATGTGGGTTTAATGACTTGCAGGCAAATAAATCGGGGAAGGACTTTCACACATCTTTGTCCATGGAGAGTAACCATGGCCACTCTTCTAGCATCATACATAACCTTAAATGGTAATGACCAATCATGGAACACAATAATAGGAACCGAGATCAACTTCTCCATAAGGAACTCAAAGGCCTTGATACATGCATCATCAAATACAAATTTCACGTCCTTCTCTAAAAGCTTACATATAGGATTAGCAATTTTAGAGCAGTCCTTGATGAACCTCCTATAAAATATAGTATGACTGAAAAACCTTCAGATACCTTTAACTATGATCAGAGGAGGCGATTTTTCAATTACCTTAAACTTTTCTTTATCCATCTTAATAACCTAAGTTGAGGTTTTATGACAAAGAACAACACTGCTAAATCACTATGCACACATAAGTGTACGTGATCGTACAAGTAGTATCAAGAATTAGACAGTCAGATATCGTTCCCATGAGGACTAATAAACTACTAATTTAATCAACCTTTAGTTTAAGACAATTAGGTATTTAGTGCTTGAGAGTATCAAGATGATGTCGAATTTATCAATAAAAATATAAATTACTAAACAGTGAATAACTAGTGGTGACAAGAGCAAAGCAAGCAACGATTGTAATAAATAATCATAAGGATTCCAGGGTTGAGGAATTTCGAATAATCATACAATTCTCTATTCTTATCACACTCTAATTGGTTATCGGGTTATTGATTCGCAAGGGTTATGCCACGATCTGGGTCTCCTGACCTCAAATCTTCTACCTATTGAACATTGTAGCTACAACTCCCATAGAGATACAACAATTCTTCTAGATTCATAAAGCAATCTTCTTGCAATTGAACCAAGCAAGGCTTCAAGATATATTTCTATCCTAGATGCTAATTCAAACCCCTTATTTTATAAAAGGATAAGAACCTTGCTCCTTAATTTCTTCATTCTATCCTACGATTCTCCTTCCAGATGCACATAGAAATATAGATTTATTATAATGGTGGGCACTCATCAAAATAGTAATCTCAAAAAATTAAGAACAACCCAGATGATAATCCAAAAAAACTATGAATAAGAATATAAAAGAGTGATCATGTTATTGGCCTCAACCCAAGAATAAGGGTATTTAGCCACTCATTTTTGAATTCAACATCCAAAATAAGAAATCAGCCATACCCAAAAATAATTCTTGAAGTAAAGAAATTCAAAAGAAATATTAAGAACCCTAAAAGAAAGAATTTTGCATTTTTTTGCCGCTGCTATGCTTGCTCTAAAAGCCCCTAGAATTATGCGCACGTGTTCCTTTTATGATTAAGAAAATTTCACCAGATCTGCAATCATGATGCGATGCGTCTCTAATCGCATTGAACCAACTAACGCGCTGCATCAACATCGCGTTGAAACACTGGAATTCATCTTTGAAAATCAAGCTAAGTCAATTTCTTCACCATATAACGCGACGCGTTGACATCGCATCATGTCAGTGGAACTTGCTCCTCAGAATTTGGCTAAGTGTCAAAACTTTAAGCATCGACGCGACGCGTTGACATTGCATCGATGCATTGGAACTTGATCTTGAAATTTCTTCTAAGACACAAAAATCACACATCGATGCGACGTATTGACATCGCATCGTTGCACTGAAAGTTGTTCTTCAATTTTTTGGTAAGGCACAATATATTACCAGTTGATGCGACGCGTTGAGATCGTATCACGTTACTAGTATTTTTCTCCAATTTATTTCTTTCTTCTCGCTAATCCTTCAGATATTTTAGCCTTCAATCCACATAGTCTTTCACCTTTTCATGATATGTATCCCATTTTATTCTAAATCTATGAAAAATTAACCCTGTATCACTAATCACATTCGTTAGCCACAAAACATAATTTAACTCATAGTTCAATATATTTAGCACACTTTTTATTCTCAAAAAAAGTCCAAATATGGGTTAATAGAGGTGTTTGGACATATAAATACCCCCAAGATCACCACCCCACACTTAAAAACCTTGTTCATTCTTGAACAACTTCAAGCAACACAAACATCAAACTTTTTAATCACAACCTAAGAATCATGCTAGTGTTGGACAAATGCACCTTTATTTCACACTTCATTGTCCTGACAGTGTCATTCAATTTGTTGGCAAACTTAATATAAGCACGAAATCAAGAATTCCATAAGTAATCCAAACTTTCATCCGCATGCACCCTTACAACAAGAAAGTTTTCCCCATATCACTCACAATTTAAGAAACTTAATTAGGAGGGGAATATTAAAATTCAAACACTCGCTCTCAACAAAGAATTCATACATAATAGAAGATGACCCATAGGCTTGCCCTTAGTGGATTACTCCACTAATAGTCGGATGTTTAAATGTATGATCAAATAGTTCTTTTTATGGTTGTAATGCAGGCCGAGGGACGGGTAGGAACTATTTTGGAAATAATGACTAATCTCCCTAAGAACTTTAATACATAACTACCTATAATTAAAATTATATTTAGTCAACAATACTTTCCACCTCATTATCTTTATACATCCATTATTTCACCCAGATCTTCCAAAGCACATTAACGTCACTTTGGCAGGAGTATTTTCTTTTACATTTCAGCTTTTTTTCACATCCCAATTCTCGTTACGCATCCCTATAATAGCGACCCTACACCTAAGAAAATTGCCTTAATTGAGGTGCACATTGTCCTTAATGGACCACGGCCAAAATAGGTTCATTGTAACACAATAATCAAGTAATAATAACTCAAATTTTCATCACAAATTATTTTCTAACTCCTAACCTACGACTTTAAGTGCGCCAATAACTTCTCTTAGAGCTTCTCTTTCACCTTTTTCAATTCTTTGTACTTCAAATTCCCCCTTATTTCATTATTAAAGTGCTTTGGAAATATGGATCAAATTAAAGTCTTATAAAAGAAAAGGATTCGGCTACATACGAGGCTACCAAAGAAATCAAGTTATAGGCTCAATGGGGCTGACTATGAATATGTATAAGGGTAGGCATATATAGTCCTTAAAATTTAGTTAACAAATAATTTCCTAAATCACTTCCTACTCCCGAAACCCTTTATTTCACTTTGTAAACACACCGGCCAAGCTCTAGTCATCCCCATACATGCAGAATATAAACAATTTCTCACACACTCGGTGCATGCTAAGAATCAAGTCGGATCCTTAAGGTTTCCAATTTTTGCACTTTATCAAGTTCAATATTAAGCTAAACAAATCAACTACACCTGTTGAGATTTCACATTTAAAAATGAAAAAATTTTCCCAACACTATCATTTCTCAAAGGCTGCAATCGTAATCTTACTACTTTCTCAATTTTTAATGATGCATTCCCCTTAAGACGGTCTTCATCCATAAATCATAGGGGAATAATGAAATTTTCCAAAGAGCGCACACATAATTATTGTAATCCGAAATTGTACCACAAAGGGTAAAAATAAAATACCTGTAATCTGAAATTGCACCAAATAATTCTTGCCAAAAATAAACCAACAATAATAATTCTTGCCAAAAAGGGCGATACTTATCAACTTACAAACATCCAAAAACACAAAACAAATAAAAATTATTTGTTCATCCAACCAAGCCAACACAATATAGTTAAATAAAAGAGATAAAGAAGATAAAGACCGACCACCCCACACATAAGCTGAGCACTATCCCAGTGTTAGCAAAAAGGGCATGGTGGCGTAATACTCCCTGCTCAGTCAAACTTTACCATGGCAAGCACATCATAAACTTCAGTATCATTTCCATCACCAATATTATCACTGAAGTCATCATTATCATCAGACTGCTCTTCTTCATCGGACTCATCATCAGAGTATGCCATACGCCTCTCCTCATCTATTGGGACATCGTATCCACCAGCTCATCTAACTCATCACCTATCCGCAACATGGTCTTGGCATTATGCCCTATCGGATAATCCAACTCTACATCATGGACTTTCTGTTGGGTGACTGCTTGTCTAGATGCCCTTAACAGCAACTTGGTAAAACTATACATTCGGGCCATAGTCTTATCATTTCGAGTTTGACGCTCGGGCATAATCAAAGTTTTCCCATGAGGAGCTGGCCCTTTTATGCGAGAAATGTCAAGTGGCCTATCACCGACAGGTGGTAAATAATCTGCATCTTCTTTTGGCACCCCCTATTGTCTCAAATATTTAGTCTGCAATCCACCAAATGCATATCTCCTACCTCCACAAAATCAGGCCTTTTTCATCGCCAAGAAAGTAATAGAACCAATATTCATATCCACATTATCTCTCATTAGGCCATAAATCAAACATACCCGATCATGAGTCACCTTCATCATATGTTTCCCATGAACCAGGCAAGCATAGATTATTCGTACCCATAGATATGCCTCTCTGTTAAAATGAGCAAATGGAAGCAAAACATATGTACCTCCCTCTTTGTAGCGAATCGACCTCACCATAGATCTAGCGCCACACAGGAGATGAAGTATATCCTGATATGGGGGCTCGATTATCATCATCTTCAGTGGGTCGAGATCAGTATAGGACGTAGGTATACCTAACAACTCATTAACAATGTCTGCCGTGAAAGTGATCATCTAACCACGCACCTCAACTTCAGCTTCTCTTGGGTTCCAGTTTGCATAAAACTCTCTCATCAAACTCAAATTGCACTCTCCTGGCTGCTCAAAAAGAAACCCCATACGGTGAGCCTCAATCTTCCTTACCAATGAAGTATGTTCCTTCAACAAAGTCCTTCGATTGATGAAATGATCATCTGAATATTTGGATTCCTTGTGCTGCGAATACAACTTTCTACCCGCTTTAGCCATAACTTTTATTACTAACCTGCGATACCCCCTAGGAACTTGAGGAGCTGATGGTACTCTATCAACTTGTCTACTCCTTTTGTTTGCAGACCCTGATGTCCCCGCAATGCTCTTTTCCTTGCTAGCCATGTTACCTGTTCAGCACAACAACCCATAAAAATATCAAACCAAGCACCTTTGACACTAGCTACCACCAAATGTGAATGTAACCCCACACTTAGTTGCTAGCACAAGTTGCTACAAAAATCACAATGCACTTGGGTACTCAGACTTCCCCTTTCTATTTCATAAGTCCATGGTCAGTTACCCAACATTACTTTTTTAACATCGATTAATCTTAAGGAAGTGACAAAGAAAATTCTATCATTATGACCATTTTCAGTTCATTTAAACAGAATTTTTGTCCTGTAGTGAATCAACAAATCCCAATTTATTAACAGTAAATCAACAAAACACATCAATTAAATCATTATTTACCCACATGAACACAAGAACAATATGTCAAACCAATAAACAACCTACCACCATCACCTCCTAATATTCCCACATAATTTTAAAAACTACTATTCAGAGTAAATTCAATTTAGTGAAACGAAATCCCTTGGAATTGAAATTTCAAATCAACTATGTTTCCAATCACACAAGTTATAGCAATATTTAAGCACATTTGATTCTCAAAATTTAAAGTTAAAGTATCATGAGAATTTACCTTGTATTAGTTGAGAAAAAAGGTTGAAGTTGGACCTTGTGAAAAATTTTGAAAACTTTTTAATAAGGATCGACTTAGGGTTTGGGGAAAAAGTGGCGGGGCGCAGCTAGGGTTAAGTGAGGGGAGTGAAAATATTCACGTGTAGTATTTATGATGTGACACAGTAATGAGGATCAACGTGATGCGTTGAATATCGCGTTGAATAATTAACGCGACGCATCAAGTTTGCGTCGATTCTCTAGAAATAGCCTTGAAAAAATTTTCTAAGTGTGGAATTTATGCCTATAGACGCGACGTGCCAAGATCACATTAATCCTCTAGAAATTGCATCCGAAAATTTTTCCAAGGCCAAATTTCTCAGATTTTTAAGTATGTATTCTTACCCCTTACCTTTTTCACAACTCATTAGCTATTTTACATACTCAATGGCCTATGTTCACCATCTTGTTTATCTCTAGATAATTTCTCATTCCTACACATCAATCAAAAACAACAAAATTATGTAATCAAAAATGGGTTGCCTCCCACCAAGTGCGTTATTTTCGGTCGTGGCACGACTCATATTTTTTTTGTATTTTTATTTTTTTCTTCATCCACTAAAAATTTAAACTACCTATTACATAACATTTGCCGGTTTACTCCCACATAGCGCCTTATTTTACATCGTGGCATGACTTAGCTTAGTATCACTTATGAGCAAAAGTGATAGATTCCTTATGCTTATCTGGATTATCCGCCCAATAATGCTTTACACGCTGTCCATTCACAAGAAACTTCTCTATTTTCTCTTTTTTCCACAACTCCATAGCTCCATAAGGTGTTATACGCGCCACCTCAAAAGGTCCAGACCATTTCAACCGCAATTTACCCAAAAACAACTTAAGCCGTGAATTGAACAACAAAACAAGTTGTTTGGGTTCAAATACTCTTTCTTGAATTTGCTTATCATGCCATCTTTTGGTCTTCCCTTTGTATAGTATGGCATTTTCGTAAGCATGAAGTCTTAAATACTCAAGCTCGTTCAGTTTCTTCACCACCGAATATGCTTGGTGTTCCAACTCCACAGGAAGATGACACGTTTTACCATACATCAAGCGATATGGACATGTCCCAATGGGCGTCTTGTAAGCTGTTAGATAAGCCCAAAGTGTATGATCTAGCTTCTCCTCCCAATCTTTTCTCTACCTATTTACTATTTTCTGAAGTATCTGCTTAATCTCCCAATTTGATACTCAAACTCACTAGTTTAGGGATGATATGTAGTGGCAACCTTGTTCCTGACACCATATTTAGCAAAAATAATTTTGAACCAGGTGTTAATAAAGTGCGTGCCCCCGTTACTAATGATTGCTCTTGGTGTACCAAATAAGGAAAATATGTTCACCACTCTTATATCATTTTTCGGACTTGCCAAAGCTTCCACCAATTTAGAGACATAGTCAACTACTACTAAAATGTACAGATTACCTTTTGAAGGTGGTAATGAACCCATGAAATTGATCCCCCAAACATCAAAGATTTCAATTTCTAAAAAATTGTTGAGGGGCATCTCATGACGCCTAAATATAGTTCCCAACCTTTGACACTGGTCACAATTCTTTACGAAAGCCACTGCATCTCTAAACAGAGTAAGCCAGAAAAAACCTGATTGCAGCACTTTTCTCACAGTCCTCTCACCCCCATGATGTCCACCATATGAAGATGAGTGGCAATCTTATAACACCTTTGAAAATTCAGCCTCTGGGATACACATACGAATAACTCCATCTGGAAGCTGCTTAAAAAGGTATGATTCATCCCAAATATAGGCACAAGAATCAAGGAGTAATTTGTTTCTTTGTTGTGTGGTGTCCTCGGGAGGGTACACCTCACAAGCTATCAAGTTCACAATATCAGCGTACCATGGGAACTCAACTACATCTAACGATAATAATTTATCATTAGTAAACTCTTACTTAATACTCAGAAAGTCATCCATAATATGGTCTCGATTTTCCAGCCGTGACAAGTGAATCAACAACTTGATTTTCAACTCCCTTTCTATCTCGCACCTCAATATCAAATTCTAGTAGTAATAGAATCCAACTAATCAGTCTTCACTTCGCATCCTTTTTGTTCACAAAATACTTAATGGCAGCATGGTCAGTATGAACAATGACCTTAGTACCAACTAAGTAAGATCTAAACTTGTGAATGCATACACCATTTCCAATATTTCTTTTTCTATAATCGATTAGTTAACTTGAGCATCATTTAACACTTTGCTAGCATAGTAGATATAGAAAAATACTTTATCTCTTCTCTCACCCAAAACTACTCCCACAACAATGTCACTAGTATCACACATCAGCTTAAAATGTAACTCCCAATCCGGTGCAATCAGAATAGGTTCTTCAATCAACTTCTTCTTAAGCTTTTCAAAAGCTTTATGGCAATCTGTCCCAAACTCGTACTTGGCTTATTTCTCTAACAATTTGCACATGGGTCTTGCAATCTTTGAGAAATCTTGAATGAATCATCTATAGAACCCTGCATGTCCCAGAAAGCTCCGCACTTCTTTGACTGTCACTGGATGAGGCAACTTTTCAATCACTTCAAACTTTAACTTGTCCACTTCAAGTCCTTTGGATAACACTTTATGGCCTAGGACAATTCCTTCCTTAACCATAAAGTGGCACTTCTCCCAATTCAGCGCTCTGTCAAGATTTTGTAGGAACTTTTCAAAAGAATTACCATACACAGTAAAATCATCCATGAATACCTCCATAAATTCTTCCACCATGTCTGAGAATATCACCATCATACATCACTGGAATATAGCAGGTGTATTGCATAAACCAAAAGACATATGTTTGAATGCATATGTACCATATGGAAAAGTAAAAGTGGTATTCTCTTGGTCTTCCGGTGCTATGCTTATCTGATTGTAGCCAGAATACCCATCCAAATAACAATAATACTCTTACCCCACCAATTTATCTAGCATTTGGTCAATGAAGGGAATTAGATAGTAATCTTTATGAGTTGCTTCATTCAACATCCGATAATCAATACAAATCCTCTAACCAGTCACAGTACATGTGGGAATCAACTCATTATCATCATTGGTCACTATAGTCATTCCTCCCTTTTTGGTACATAGTACACCAGAATAACCCATTTGATATCTGAAATTAGATAGATAATACCACTATCTAACCACTTAATCACTTCTTTTCTGACCACCTCCTTCATCACAGGATTCAACCTTCATTGTTGCTGCACTCTAGTTCTGTAACCCTCTTTCATGTTGATGTTGTCCATGTAAAATACTGGATTAATTCATATAATATCATATATCTGCCAACTGATCTCTTTCCTTCTCCTCTTTAGAACTACTATATCTTTCTTTACCTGTACATCTAATAATCCTGCAGATAAAATAACAGGCAAGTATCTTGATCACCAAGAAAAACATATTGTAAATGAGGAGGAAGAACCTTAAGCTCCAACTTAGGAGCTTCTCTGACTGAAGGCCTGGGTGAGGGGCCAATTGGCCTATTCAAAGGCTCGAAAGTCACTTTCTTCGTCTCAACCACTGCCAAATTCATAACTTGGACCAATTCAAATGCTTCTACATCGCCATACAGATCATGACCCATCAAAGCTCACTCTAATGGATCATCAGACAACAACAACTACCAATCCAAAGCAAGATCAATTAATGATATAGAAGACAACTCCTCATATACTAGTCCCCAGCAACGGTGCTAAAAACTTGTTGCATCACTACGTACACGCAAGTGTATGTGATCGTACAAGTAGTATCAAGACTTAAACAGTCAGATATCATTCCCACGAGGACTAATAAACTAGAAATTTAATCAACCTTTAGTTTAAGACAATTAGGTATTAAGTGCTTGAGAGTATCAAGATGATGTCGAATTTATGAATAAAAATGTAAATTATTAAACAGTGAATAACTAGTGGTGACTAGAGCTAAGAAAGCAATGGTTGTAATCAATAATGATAAGGATTCCAGGGTTGAGGCATTTTGAACAATCATACAATTCTCTATTCTTATCACAGTCTAATTAGTTATCGGGTTGTTGATTCGCAAGGGTTATGCCACGATCTGGGTCTCCCGACCTTAAATCTTCTACCTATTGAACATTGTAGCTACAACTCCCACAGAGATGCAACAATTCTTCTAGATTCATAAAGTTATCTTCTTGCAATTGAAGCAAGCAAGGCTTCTAGATATATCTCTATCCTAGATATTATTCAAACCCCTTATTTTATAAAAGGATAAGAACCTTGCTCCTTAATTTCTCCCGAATACACATAGAAATATAAATTTATTCTAACAGTGGTCACTCATCAAAATAGTAAGCTCAAGAAATTAAGAAAAACTCAGGTGATAATCCAAAAAGAAACTATGAATAAGAATATAAAAGAGTAATCATGGTCTTGGCCTCAACCCTAGAATAAGGGTGTTTAGCCACTCATGTTTGAATTCAACATCCAAAATAAGTAATTAACCATACCTTAAAATAATTCTTAAAGTAAATAAGTTCAAAAGAAATATTAAGAACCCTAAAAGAAAGAATTTTGTGTTTTTTTGTCGCTCCTATGCTTGCTTCAAAAGTCCCTGAAACTGTGCTCACGTGTTCCTTTTATACTTAAGAAAATTTCACCAGATCTGCAGTCATGACGCAACGTATCGCTAAATGAATTGAACCAACCAACGCATCACATCAACATCGCGTTGTCACAATAGAATTAATCTTTGAAAATCAAGCTAGGTCAATTTCTTCACCACACGATGCGACACGTTGACATCACGTCGTGTCACTGGAACTTGCTCCTCAGAATTTGGATAACTGTCAAAACTTTAGGCATCGAAGCAACTCGTTGACATGGCATCGATGCATTAGAACATGATCTTGAAATTTCTTCTAAGGCACAAAAATCACACATCGATGCGACGCGTTGACATTGCGTTGTTGCACTGGAAGTTGTTCTTCAATTTTTTGCTAACGCTCAATATATTACCAGTTGACTTGATGCGTTGAGATCGCGTTGTGTCACTAGTATTTTTCTTCAGTTTCCTTTTTTCTTCTCGTTATTCCTCCAGATATTTTACCATTCAATCCACATGGTCTTTCGCTTTTTCATGATATGTATCCCATTTTCTTCTAAATCCATGAAAAATTAACCCTGTATCTCTAATCACATCGGTTAGCCACAAAACATAATTTTACTCATAGTTCAATATATTTAGCACACTTTTTATTCTCAAAATAAGTCTACATATAGGTTAATAGAGGCATTTGGACGTATAAATACACCCAAGATCAAACACATTCTTTCACCATAAAATGGAACTTCTACCAATTCAGCACCAGATTACACTCCTCATATCTTTGGAGTGTGTTGGCCAAATAGGCCAAACAATCATCAAAGGAATCCCCAACGACCGAAAAGTTATCCATGAATATCTCTATAGAGTCTTCCACCATGTAAGAAAATATAGACATCGTATATCTCTAAAAGGTGGCAAGAAATTACATAGTCGGAATGATATCCTTTTCAATGCAAAAGTGCTATAAGGGTAAGTAAAAGTCTTATTTTCCTGGTCTTTAGGATCAATTGAAATCTGATTATATCCTGAGTACCCATCAAGAAAATAGTACTCCCTCTGTCTCAAATTATGTACTGTCATTTGACCGAACACAATATTTAAGAAATAAGTATTGACTTTATTAAAGTTACAAAAGCACCCTTCTTAAAGAAAGGAGTAATAGTATTTAAAATTAAATGGGACCACTTTTAATTAAAAATACAAATAAAAAAAGAAGAAATAGTATTTAAAATCAAGTGGGACCACTAAGGGTAAAATTATAATTAAGTCTTTACAAACTTATCAAATAAGGAAAGACGACATTCTTTTTGGGACGGACCAAAAAGGAAATGGCGACACATATTTTGGGACGGAGGAAGTACCGACCCTAGCCTACAAGTCTATCTAGCATTAGATCCTCATAGGTAAATGGCCTTTTTGAGTCCAATCACTACAACATTTTTGGCCTAAGGCCACACTAAATCTGGACAACACTTATAAAGTGTTGCCTAAGGTAGTTTTGGGGACGCTTTTAAAATGTAGCCTTAAGTTTTAACTTTAAGCCACAAAATTTTAACTACGCGTGTAACACGTTCTTTTTAATGATATAGACTACACTTTATAAGTGTCGCCATATTATTATATAATTGGCAATGCCTTTTACAAATATGGACACACTTTTAGAATATGGCTATTTTTATATTTAAAACAAAAATTTATAAGTGTTTTCTTATAACTTTTATAAAATTTACACCAAAATATGATATTACCTTCAATATTTTTAATACTAAAATATTGTATTCCCTCCAATATATTTTAATCCCCCAAATTTCTAATTTCCCAAAAAAATAATAAAATATAATAATATTCAGCTGATGAAATATTGCACAATTAGGGTTGATTCTCAATTACACCGTCCCAACATTTTGAAGAAAAATAACACATCAATCTGTTGAGTAGCCACAGTCACACAATATTCACCTTGGTTAGTGGATTAGGATGTTCGCTCTTCTATATTTCTTTATTTGATCTGAAATTCTGCTTGTCTTGTTTACATAAGTGAGTGTGAGTTTAAACCTCTCAGTCAGTATTGAACAAATGTTTTTGCTAATGACTTAAATGCTTCGGTATTCAAGTTGTTCAGTTCGAGCACAAGTTTTTAAGAAGTTACTATAGCAATTTCGAGCAACCATCAGTTCTAATTTGTACGACCTATTCACTTGAAGGTTAGAAACTCGTGTTTAACTTAAATTCAGGCATAATTATTGAATTTTGTTGTGAATTAAACTTGTAAAATTAATGGTGCTGGTTGTAATTCTTTAAATTAAACATATCTTGGGTGTTGATTATTTGTTGAAACCTCAAATTCCCATTATATATTGCCATTGACGTTGAAATTAAGTGAAAAATTAGAATTTAGGATTTGATTTATTTGGGATTTTGGGTGATGTGGATTTTCGTACAATTTGTCATCAAAACTGTGGAAGTTTTATTGTAAATAAAGCAATGACATCAATCTTATACCTTTCATTTGTTAGTAGCTAATAATGGATCCATAAATTATTTTGCTGCTCAATGTCTTGTTTTGAAAAAAAAAATTCAATGTTCAAGTTGAATGAGCTTTTATTTGTGTTCTATTTGTGCAATTTTTAGGTGATTTTGTTTAAAAAGTAACCTGCTGAAAATAGAAAAATCGTTGTGTATGAGTCAGGTTCGATTAGCAAACTGGAAAGTTGTTTGAAT
This sequence comes from Capsicum annuum, assembly GCF_002878395.1. Classification (NCBI taxonomy): domain Eukaryota; kingdom Viridiplantae; phylum Streptophyta; class Magnoliopsida; order Solanales; family Solanaceae; genus Capsicum; species Capsicum annuum. The sequence continues at coordinate 68,330,934 of NC_061118.1, read as the reverse complement.
ATATTGTTCTTCATGTTTTTTGTTTGTTCTCGTAACAATTGTAGCCATCTTACCAGCTTTAGGCTAGTTTTGGATCCCAACTTCCCATTTGGTGTGAAAGTTGTAAGAGACAAAGTGAAATACCAAAGATCAGTCTAGTTTGAGATAAATAGAAATACATCCTTGAATTAATTTTTGATACAACTAAAGTAAAGATCTCAAAAATAAGGTTTTAAATCAGTTAAATTTGACAAATAAGCTAATCGAATCTAACAAATAGTAAAATGGAATTCGGTAATTGAATGTTGTTGGATGAACTGGTGTTGCACCATCCAACATATGTAACACATGTTTGGCCAGTTAGCAATATGTTCAAAGTAATCGTATAGTGTGATTTGGTTCTTAGATAAATGAAAGGGGAAGTGGAAGAGCAAAAATGAGGTAGATGACTGGGACCCTACACTCTTATATCCTATTTAGATTAGCTTAATTTTGTATTTATATCGATAAAACATGGACCTTCATATTGTACTTATACCAGACAAAAGGTGAACCTTACTCTTTAGTTATATTCGTAGCTTTGGGGAGTAATTGGTAAAGTTGATGTCACTTCTTCGGTAGTTTTGAGTTTAAGATTTGAAAACCTCCGGTTCCAAAAATATGGGATAGGACCCTTTTTTCCAGACTCTTGTATAGCGAATGCTGGAAATCTTTAGTGAATACTTTAATGTATTGTTCTGGAAACCTTTGAGGTCAAGGATTATTTGAAGAGGTAGGGTATGTTGTGACTTGAGAAATATGAATAAAAGAGATGCAGCCAACTGTGTTCAAATATAGAAACACCACGAGGTAAATTATGTTAAGATCCAGCCCAACATTCATTTCTTTAGAACTTTGATAGATAGAGCCCCTGTTTAGGATATCATTTCCTCCCAAATTTGATTTACTTGATGGAACATCATTACATGACACACTATGATAACGATGAAAGCTTATCTCAGTGAAGTCGCCATCTACAATCAATACTTATTTGCTGCATCTGGAATTTTCTTTGCTTTTTTTTCTTTCATATTTTAAATGGTGTCACGGAGATGGAAGCACAGTTGTAGGGATTCCATCTACTACACAATACTTATCGAATTCCAATTCCATATCTAGTCATGTCAATTGATCTAAAACCTATCAAAAACAACGTAACAGGTCATTCACAATAGAATCCACAAACTACTGTGTACAATGCATTTCTTCAAAACAAACATCAGAGAAACATAATTAATCACATAAGATTTTATAATTTATAGGACTAACATCTTATATGGAAACATTTCTATGAACTTCAAAATGGCAAAAAAGGGCAGCCCGGTGCATTAAAGCTCCCGCTACACAAGGGACGGACCACAATGGTCTATTTTATACAGTCTTACCCTATATTTTTGCAAGTGGTTATTTCCACTGCTTGAACACGTGACCTCCAGGTTATATAACACCAATTTAAAAAATCTGAAGATTGTATCTTTAGACTCCAAAACCCCAAAAATACTCCCAACATAATAGAAGTTCTGTAAATACTGCCAAACAGCTAAATCTAAGAGAAAGACTCAAAACAAAAAAAACACAATGCTTCCATATGTTTCAGTTGCAAAGACTGAATATATGCAATAAAACTAAAATAAAAGATTAAAAGGGGCATACCCATTGTCTTCAAATTGAAAACAAGATAGCTGAGCAAAGCTAAAAGGCTTAGCTAATGCACAAATTCAAACAACGGCAATAGCGACTGTTTCTACTTCAGCAGCAGTAATTGAAATAGTTGGCTGAGATAATGTACAACTGGTTGTTTCAAATTGGTCATGCAACTGATAAAACATGTACTGATAAATAATTCTATAGTTGTTTTTGTAAAGTCAGTGATTCACGAAGTAAGGGAATTAGATAATATACTCAACTCGGCGTGCATCTACTTAAATATATATGATTTGTTGGGTCACTAATTTAAGTATCTAAGTATTAAACTTAAAATATTTGGAGGATTATCTAACTAGTTTGATTGTTCATTTACTAATTGATTTGTGCTATTTGTTTTTGTCCATTC